>NW_027637654.1:25000-93274 GCF_951216825.1 Electrona antarctica
TAAATATGAAATAAATGCTTAAACATGTAGCTAGGTGTAATGTTAGAGACCACAGAAGACATGTAAATATGAAATAAATGCTTAAACATGTAGCTAGGTGTAATGTTAGAGACCACAGAAGACATGTAAATATGAAATAAATGCTTAAACATGTAGCTAGGTGTAATGTTAGAGACCACAGAAGACATGTAAATATGAAATAAATGCTTAAACATGTAGCTAGGTGTAATGTTAGAGACCACAGAAGACATGTAAATATGAAATAAATGCTTAAACATGTAGCTAGGTGTAATGTTAGAGACCACAGAAGACATGTAAATATGAAATAAATGCTTAAACATGTAGCTAGGTGTAATGTTAGAGACCACAGAAGACATGTAAATATGAAATAAATGCTTAAACATGTAGCTAGGTGTAATGTTAGAGTCCACAGAAGACATGTAAATATGAAATAAATGCTTAAACATGTAGCTATAGGTGTAATGTTAGAGACCACAGAAGACATGTAAATATGAAATAAATGCTTAAACATGTAGCTAGGTGTAATGTTAGAGTCCACAGAAGACATGTAAATATGAAATAAATGCTTAAACATGTAGCTAGGTGTAATGTTAGAGTCCACAGAAGACATGTAAATATGAAATAAATGCTTAAACATGTAGCTATAGGTGTAATGTTAGAGACCACAGAAGACATGTAAATATGAAATAAATGCTTAAACATGTAGCTAGGTGTAATGTTAGAGACCACAGAAGACATGTAAATATGAAATAAATGCTTAAACATGTAGCTAGGTGTAATGTTAGAGACCACAGAAGACATGTAAATATGAAATAAATGCTTAAACATGTAGCTAGGTGTAATGTTAGAGACCACAGAAGACATGTAAATATGAAATAAATGCTTAAACATGTAGCTAGGTGTAATGTTAGAGACCACAGAAGACATGTAAATATGAAATAAATGCTTAAACATGTAGCTAGGTGTAATGTTAGAGTCCACAGAAGACATGTAAATATGAAATAAATGCTTAAACATGTAGCTATAGGTGTAATGTTAGAGACCACAGAAGACATGTAAATATGAAATAAATGCTTAAACATGTAGCTAGGTGTAATGTTAGAGTCCACAGAAGACATGTAAATATGAAATAAATGCTTAAACATGTAGCTAGGTGTAATGTTAGAGTCCACAGAAGACATGTAAATATGAAATAAATGCTTAAACATGTAGCTATAGGTGTAATGTTAGAGTCCACAGAAGACATGTAAATATGAAATAAATGCTTAAACATGTAGCTAGGTGTAATGTTAGAGTCCACAGAAGACATGTAAATATGAAATAAATGCTTAAACATGTAGCTAGGTGTAATGTTAGAGACCACAGAAGACGTAAATATGAAATAAATGCTTAAACATGTAGCTAGGTGTAATGTTAGAGTCCACAGAAGACATGTAAATATGAAATAAATGCTTAAACATGTAGCTAGGTGTAATGTTAGAGACCACAGAAGACATGGAAATATGAAATAAATGCTTAAACATGTAGCTAGGTGTAATGTTAGAGACCACAGAAGACATGTAAATATGAAATAAATGCTTAAACATGTAGCTAGGTGTAATGTTAGAGACCACAGAAGACATGTAAATATGAAATAAATGCTTAAACATGTAGCTAGGTGTAATGTTAGAGACCACAGAAGACATGTAAATATGAAATAAATGCTTAAACATGTAGCTAGGTGTAATGTTAGAGTCCACAGAAGACATGTAAATATGAAATAAATGCTTAAACATGTAGCTAGGTGTAATGTTAGAGTCCACAGAAGACATGTAAATATGAAATAAATGCTTAAACATGTAGCTAGGTGTAATGTTAGAGTCCACAGAAGACTTGTAAATATGAAATAAATGCTTAAACATGTAGCTAGGTGTAATGTTAGAGTCCACAGAAGACATGTAAATATGAAATAAATGCTTAAACATGTAGCTAGGTGTAATGTTAGAGTCCACAGAAGGCATGTAAATATGAAATAAATGCTTGAACATGTAGCTAGGTGTAATGTTAGAGACCACAGAAGACGTAAATATGAAATAAATGCTTAAACATGTAGCTAGGTGTAATGTTAGAGACCACAGAAGACATGTAAATATGAAATAAATGCTTAAACATGTAGCTAGGTGTAATGTTAGAGACCACAGAAGACATGTAAATATGAAATAAATGCTTAAACATGTAGCTAGGTGTAATGTTAGTGTCCACAGAAGTGAACGTTTTCAAGCCTGTTTTCTCAACTCGCTGTTTCTCTGCAAGACATTACTCTATAAGCCATATCTCCAAAACTGGTGGTTCAAACTGAACAACCAATATGTCCATTTGAAGCTACGATTCCCTGCTTTCACATGACATGGAGAGAAAAAAGTCCAATGGCGGTCCCTCAATAAAGCTGGGTCACATATGTTCAGCAAATTAACCACCGTGTCCACAGCACACAGGAAAGGAAAGTGCCCAAGAGGGAAAGTCTGCCATGAATGAATAATGCTTGTTTTCTATCGTATATATCATGTGTTTTTGTTGTTTTTGTGGTTTTTGCCTGATGTTTTCGCGTGCGCATCATGTTTGACTGAGGAGGCGGTAAAAGTAATTACCGCCACGCCAGACTTCCCGGTCCTTCATTGCCATCCCCAGTTCCTGCTTACTGATGCATGTGTCCCTAGCGATGACATCATGTGTCCCTAGCGATGACATCATGTGTCCCTAGCGATGACATCATGTGTCCCTACTAGCGATGACATCATGTGTCCCTACTAGCGATGACATGTGTCCCTAGCGATGACATCATGTGTCCCTAGCGATGACATCATGTGTCCCTAGCGATGACATCATGTGTCCCTAGCGATGACATCATGTGTCCCTAGCGATGACATCATGTGTCCCTACTAGCGATGACATCATGTGTCCCTACTAGCGATGACATCATGTGTCCCTAGCGATGACATCATGTGTCCCTATAGCGATGACATCATGTGTCCCTACTAGCGATGACATCATGTGTCCCTAGCGATGACATCATGTGTCCCTACTAGCGATGACATGTGTCCCTATAGCGATGACATCATGTGTCCCTACTAGCGATGACATCATGTGTCCCTAGCGATGACATCATGTGTCCCTAGCGATGACATAATGTGTCCCTAGCGATGACATCATGTGTCCCTACTAGCGATGACATCATGTGTCCCTACTAGCGATGACATCATGTGTCCCTACTAGCGATGACATCATGTGTCCCTAGCGATGACATAATGTGTCCCTACTAGCGATGACATCATGTGTCCCTAGCGATGACATGTGTCCCTAGCGATGACATGTGTCCCTAGCGATGACATCATGTGTCCCTACTAGCGATGACATGTGTCCCTAGCGATGACATGTGTCCCTAGCGATGACATCAGGGAACGACAGTTTTCTACCTCTGGTCTGCTTTGAGGCAGGACTCCAGATATAACCTCATTGTCGGCTCTGTAGCAGTGGCCGGAAAACTGTTCTCGTGTGTTCTAGGTGGCATGGTGGCACAGGTCGGGCTGTGATTGGCCGTGTCGAGGTGGCACAGGTCGGGCTGTGATTGGCCGTGTCGAGGTGGCACAGGTTGGGCTGTGATTGGCCGTGTCGAGGTGGCACAGGTTGGGCTGTGATTGGCCGTGTCGAGGTGGCACAGGTTGGGCTGTGATTGGCCGTGTCGAGGTGGCACAGGTCGGACGTGATTTGGTTGGCCGTAGCTTTGCAGAGATCGGGCGTATTGAAAGTGCCGTGACGGATCTCCCCTCGAGCGAATTAATTTAGCGAGTAACAAAATGCTGTGAATGTTGGGTCCTAATGCTAGTCCTGTTGGGTCCTAATGCTAGTCCTGTTGGGTCCTAATGCTAGTCCTGTTGGGTCCTAATGCTAGTCCTGTTGGGTCCTAATGCTAGTCCTGTTGGGTCCTAATGCTAGTCCTGTTGGGTCCTAATGCTAGTCCTGTTGGGTCCTAATGCTAGTCCTGTTGGGTCCTAATGCTAGTCCTGTTGGGTCCTAATGCTAGTCCTGTTGGGTCCTAATGCTAGTCCTGTTGGGTCCTAATGCTAGTCCTGTTGGGTCCTAATGCTAGTCCTGTTGGGTCCTAATGCTAGTCCTGTTGGGTCCTAATGCTAGTCCTGTTGGGTCCTAATGCTAGTCCTGTTGGGTCCTAATGCTAGTCCTGTTGGGTCCTAATGCTAGTCCTGTTGGGTCCTAATGCTAGTCCTGTTGGGTCCTAATGCTAGTCCTGTTGGGTCCTAATGCTAGTCCTGTTGGGTCCTAATGCTAGTCCTGTTGGGTCCTAATGCTAGTCCTGTTGGGTCCTAATGCTAGTCCTGTTGGGTACTAATGCTAGTCCCGTTGGGTGAGGTGTTGCTGAGCAGGGAAACAGGAGTCCTGTCCCCTTATTCATTGTCTTAATAGTGTTCTTCCCTAAACCTCAGGGCAGATTCACTCTGGTCCCTCAAGTACGATTCTCTTTGGCCTTGATTCTTAATCTGCACCTCGAGTACACTTCATTCAACTGTATTCAGTGCGTTCACATTGCAGCGATCCGTATCCGAGTACACTTCATTCAACTGTATTCAGTGCGTTCACATTGCATCGATCTGTATCCCAGTACACTTCATTCAACTGTATTCAGTGCGTTCACGTTGCAGCAATACGTACCCGAGTACACTTCAATCGGTCCCAAGACTACCTCCCCATGTGGTCCCGGGAATGGTTGGGTGGTCCTCTGTTGGGTGGTCCTCTGTTGGGTGGTCCTATGTTGGGTGGTCACACTGACCACAACATCTACCAAGCGGACCCCACTGGTCTCCAGGGACCATAGTGTGAATCTGCCCTTAACCCACAAGCCTTCTGCCCTAAAGAGGAAGAGGATATCTTCCCTAGTTCCCTCAAATCTTCTGCCCTAAAGTGAGGATATCTTCCCTAGTTCCCTCAGATCTTCTCCCCTAAAGAGGAAGAGGATATCTTCCCTAGTTCCCTCAGATCTTCTGCCATAAAGAGGGAGAGGATACCTTCCCTAGTTCCCTCAGATCTCCTTCCCTAAAGAGGAAGAGGATACCTTCCCTAGTTCCCTCAGATCTTCTTCCCTAAAGTGAGGATACCTTCCCTAGTTCCCTCAGATCTCCTTCCCTAAAGAGGAAGAGGATACCTTCCCTAGTTCCCTCAGATCTCCTTCCCTAAAGTGAGGATACCTTCCCTAGTTCCCTCAGATCTCCTTCCCTAAAGTGAGGATACCTTCCCTAGTTCCCTCAGATCTCCTTCCCTAAAGAGGAAGAGGATACCTTCCCTAGTTCCCTCAGATCTTCCTCCCTAAAGTGAGGATACCTTCCCTAGTTCCCTCAGATCTCCTTCCCTAAAGAGGAAGAGGATACCTTCCCTAGTTCCCTCAGATCTCCTTCCCTAAAGTGAGGATACCTTCCCTAGTTCCCTCAGATCTCCTTCCCTAAAGAGGAAGAGGATACCTTCCCTAGTTCCCTCAGATCTTCCTCCCTAAAGTGAGGATACCTTCCCTAGTTCCCTCAGATCTTCTTCCCTAAAGTGAGGATACCTTCCCTAGTTCCCTCAGATCTCCTTCCCTAAAGTGAGGATACCTTCCCTAGTTCCCTCAGATCTCCTTCCCTAAAGAGGAAGAGGATACCTTCCCTAGTTCCCTCAGATCTTCTTTCCTAAAGTGAGGATACCTTCCCTAGTTCCCTCAGATCTCCTTCCCTAAAGTGAGGATACCTTCCCTAGTTCCCTCAGATCTTCTTCCCTAAAGTGAGGATACCTTCCCTAGTTCCCTCAGATCTTCTTCCCTAAAGTGAGGATACCTTCCCTAGTTCCCTCAGATCTTCTTCCCTAAAGTGAGGATACCTTCCCTAGTTCCCTCAGATCTTCTTCCCTAAAGTGAGGATACCTTCCCTAGTTCCCTCAGATCTCCTTCCCTAAAGTGAGGATACCTTCCCTAGTTCCCTCAGATCTCCTTCCCTAAAGTGAGGATACCTTCCCTAGTTCCCTCAGATCTTCTTCCCTAAAGTGAGGATACCTTCCCTAGTTCCCTCAGATCTCCTTCCCTAAAGTGAGGATACCTTCCCTAGTTCCCTCAGATCTCCTTCCCTAAAGTGAGGATACCTTCCCTAGTTCCCTCAGATCTTCTTCCCTAAAGTGAGGATACCTTCCCTAGTTCCCTCAGATCTTCTTCCCTAAAGTGAGGATACCTTCCCTAGTTCCCTCAGATCTTCTTCCCTAAAGTGAGGATACCTTCCCTAGTTCCCTCAGATCTCCTTCCCTAAAGTGAGGATACCTTCCCTAGTTCCCTCAGATCTTCTTCCCTAAAGTGAGGATACCTTCCCTAGTTCCCTCAGATCTCCTTCCCTAAAGTGAGGATACCTTCCCTAGTTCCCTCAGATCTCCTTCCCTAAAGTGAGGATACCTTCCCTAGTTCCCTCAGATCTTCTTCCCTAAAGTGAGGATACCTTCCCTAGTTCCCTCAGATCTTCTTCCCTAAAGTGAGGATACCTTCCCTCAGATCATGCCTTTCATTGTGTTTTGTTAGAACCTACTGTACCATGTCTTACTGTAAGTCTTACTGTAAGTCTTACTGTAAGTCTTACTGTACCACGTCTTACTGTAAGTCTTACTGTAAGTCTTACTGTAAGTCTAGTTTTCAACTGCCTGAAGAAGTTCTCTTTGTGCGTTTGACTGTGAAACTGTATTTAAGAAACCACGCCCTCTTTCACCTTTTTGCCTTTTTGTTGTTATTAATATTATTATTATTTCCTTGTGGTCTTCGTAGACAGATCCGTTCTCTGTTCTGTTATTAATATCATTATTATTATTATTATTTCCTTGTGGTCTGACAGATCCGTTCTCTGGTCTTCGTAGACAGATCCTTGTGGTCTGACAGATCCGTTCTCTGGTCTTCGTAGACAGATCCTTGTGGTCTGACAGATCCGTTCTCTGGTCTTCGTAGACAGATCCTTGTGGTCTGACAGATCCGTTCTCTGCCAAACATTCACATTGTTGTGTTTGAATTGTTTATTATTGCAGGATTGAACATATTGAAATAAAGATTGTCCTCTTCTCTTTTTTTTTTTACTTCCTTGTTGACTGGCATTTTCTTTCTTTCTCTCGATATTTTGTGCCACGTCCGTTTTCCATCCATGGCTCGTACACGCTGCACGATATCCATGGCTCGTACACGCTGCACGATGTCCATGGCTCGTACACGCTGCACGATATCCATGGCTCGTACACGCTGCACGATGTCCATGGCTCGTACACGCTGCACGATATCCATGGCTCGTACACGCTGCACGATATCCATGGCTCGTACACGCTGCACGATATCCATGGTTCGTACACGCTGCACGATATCCATGGCTCGTACACGCTGCACGATATCCATGGTTCGTACACGCTGCACGGTATCCATGGCTCGTACACGCTGCACGATATCCATGGCTCGTACACGCACGATATCCATGGCTCGTACACGCACGATATCCATGGTTCGTACACGCTGCACGATATCCATGGCTCGTACACGCTGCACGATATCCATGGCTCGTACACGCTGCATGATATCCATGGCTCGTACACGCTGCACGATATCCATGGCTCGTACACGCACGATATCCATGGTTCGTACACGCTGCACGATATCCATGGCTCGTACACGCTGCACGATATCCATGGCTCGTACACGCTGCACGATATCCATGGCTCGTACACGCACGATATCCATGGCTCGTACACGCTGCACGATATCCATGGCTCGTACACGCTGCACGATATCCATGGCTCGTACACGCTGCACGGTATCCATGGCTCGTACACGCTGCACGATATCCATGGCTCGTACACGCTGCACGATATCCATGGCTCGTACACACTGCACGATATCCATGGCTCGTACACGCTGCACGGTATCCATGGCTCGTACACGCTGCACGATGTCCATGGCTCGTACACACTGCACGATATCCATGGCTCGTACACGCTGCACGATATCCATGGCTCGTACACGCTGCACGATGTCCATGGCTCGTACACGCTGCACGATGTCCATGGCTCGTACACGCTGCACGATATCCATGGCTCGTACACGCACGATATCCATGGCTCGTACACGCACGATATCCATGGCTCGTACACACTGCACGATATCCTTGGCTCGTACACGCACGATATCCATGGCTCGTACACGCTGCACGATATCCATGGTTCGTACACGCTGCACGATATCCATGGTTCGTACACGCTGCACGATATCCATGGCTCGTACACGCTGCACGATATCCATGGCTCGTACACGCACGATATCCATGGCTCGTACACGCACGATATCCATGGCTCGTACACACTGCACGATATCCATGGCTCGTACACGCACGATATCCATGGCTCGTACACGCTGCACGATATCCATGGCTCGTACACACTGCACAATATCCATGGCTCGTACACGCTGCACAATATCCATGGCTCGTACACGCTGCACGATATCCATGGCTCGTACACGCTGCACAATATCCATGGCTCGTACACGCTGCACGATATTAATGGCTCGTACACACACGATATTAATGGCTCGTACACGCTGCACGATATTAATGGCTCGAAAAGGTTTTTATGTTTCTATATCAGTGGTTCTCACAGGGTTAAACCTCATGTTTCTATATCAGTGGTTCTCACAGGGTTAAACCTCATGTTTCTATATCAGTGGTTCTCACAGGGTTAAACCTCATGTTTCTATATCAGTGGTTCTCACAGGGTTAAACCTCATGTTTCTATATCAGTGGTTCTCACAGGGTTAAACCTCATGTTTCTATATCAGTGGTTCTCACAGGGTTAAACCTCATGTTTCTATATCAGTGGTTCTCACAGGGTTAAACCTCATGTTTCTATATCAGTGGTTCTCACAGGGTTAAACCTCATGTTTCTATATCAGTGGTTCTCACAGGGTTAAACCTCATGTTTCTATATCAGTGGTTCTCACAGGGTTAAACCCCATGTTTCTATGTCAGTGGTTCTCACAGGGTTAAACCTCATGTTTCTATGTCAGTGGTTCTCACAGGGTTAAACCTCATGTTTCTATATCAGTGGTTCTCACAGGGTTAAACCTCATGTTTCTATATCAGTGGTTCTCACAGGGTTAAACCTCATGTTTCTATATCAGTGGTTCACAGGGTTAAACCTCATGTTTCTATATCAGTGGTTCTCACAGGGTTAAACCCTCATGTTTCTATATCAGTGGTTCTCACAGGGTTAAACCTCATGTTTCTATATCAGTGGTTCTCACAGGGTTAAACCTCATGTTTCTATATCAGTGGTTCTCACAGGGTTAAACCTCATGTTTCTATATCAGTGGTTCTCACAGGGTTAAACCTCATGTTTCTATATCAGTGGTTCTCACAGGGTTAAACCTCATGTTTCTATATCAGTGGTTCTCACAGGGTTAAACCTCATGTTTCTATATCAGTGGTTCTCACAGGGTTAAACCTCATGTTTCTATATCAGTGGTTCTCACAGGGTTAAACCTCATGTTTCTATATCAGTGGTTCTCACAGGGTTAAACCTCATGTTTCTATATCAGTGGTTCTCACAGGGTTAAACCTCATGTTTCTATATCAGTGGTTCTCACAGGGTTAAACCTCATGTTTCTATATCAGTGGTTCTCACAGGGTTAAACCTCATGTTTCTATATCAGTGGTTCTCACAGGGTTAAACCTCATGTTTCTATATCAGTGGTTCTCACAGGGTTAAACCTCATGTTTCTATATCAGTGGTTCTCACAGGGTTAAACCTCATGTTTCTATAGTCAGTGGTTCTCACAGGGTTAAACCTCATGTTTCTATATCAGTGGTTCTCACAGGGTTAAACCTCATGTTTCTATATCAGTGGTTCTCACAGGGTTAAACCTCATGTTTCTATGTCAGTGGTTCTCACAGGGTTAAACCTCATGTTTCTATATCAGTGGTTCTCACAGGGTTAAACCTCATGTTTCTATATCAGTGGTTCTCACAGGGTTAAACCTCATGTTTCTATATCAGTGGTTCTCACAGGGTTAAACCTC
This sequence comes from Electrona antarctica, assembly GCF_951216825.1. Taxonomy (NCBI): domain Eukaryota; kingdom Metazoa; phylum Chordata; class Actinopteri; order Myctophiformes; family Myctophidae; genus Electrona; species Electrona antarctica. The sequence goes on from NW_027637654.1 coordinate 35,124, forward strand.
ATGTTTCTATATCAGTGGTTCTCACAGGGTTAAACCTCATGTTTCTATATCAGTGGTTCTCACAGGGTTAAACCTCATGTTTCTATATCAGTGGTTCTCACAGGGTTAAACCTCATGTTTCTATATCAGTGGTTCTCACAGGGTTAAACCTCATGTTTCTATATCAGTGGTTCTCACAGGGTTAAACCTCATGTTTCTATGTCAGTGGTTCTCACAGGGTTAAACCTCATGTTTCTATGTCAGTGGTTCTCACAGGGTTAAACCTCATGTTTCTATGTCAGTGGTTCTCACAGGGTTAAACCTCATGTTTCTATGTCAGTGGTTCTCACAGGGTTAAACCTCATGTTTCTATATCAGTGGTTCTCACAGGGTTAAACTTCATGTTTCTATATCAGTGGTTCTCACAGGGTTAAACATCATGTTTCTATATCAGTGGTTCTCACAGGGTTAAACCTCATGTTTCTATATCAGTGGTTCTCACAGGGTTAAACCCTCATGTTTCTATATCAGTGGTTCTCACAGGGTTAAACCTCATGTTTCTATATCAGTGGTTCTCACAGGGTTAAACCTCATGTTTCTATATCAGTGGTTCTCACAGGGTTAAACCTCATGTTTCTATATCAGTGGTTCTCACAGGGTTAAACCTCATGTTTCTATATCAGTGGTTCTCACAGGGTTAAAACCTCATGTTTCTATATCAGTGGTTCTCACAGGGTTAAACCTCATGTTTCTATATCAGTGGTTCTCACAGGGTTAAAACCTCATGTTTCTATATCAGTGGTTCTCACAGGGTTAAACCTCATGTTTCTATATCAGTGGTTCTCACAGGGTTAAACCTCATGTTTCTATATCAGTGGTTCTCACAGGGTTAAACCTCATGTTTCTATATCAGTGGTTCTCACAGGGTTAAACCTCATGTTTCTATATCAGTGGTTCTCACAGGGTTAAACCTCATGTTTCTATGTCAGTGGTTCTCACAGGGTTAAACCTCATGTTTCTATATCAGTGGTTCTCACAGGGTTAAACCTCATGTTTCTATATCAGTGGTTCTCACAGGGTTAAAACCTCATGTTTCTGTATCAGTGGTTCTCACAGGGTTAAAACCTCATGTTTCTATATCAGTGGTTCTCACAGGGTTAAACCTCATGTTTCTATATCAGTGGTTCTCAAATGTTTTCATGTCTGTATTTGGCCGCCGACCCCCATCTGGAAATATGTAGTTTCAGGGACCCCCCAGAAGCACATTCAAAAATTGCAGACCTACAAGCCGAGTGCCGCGCTACGGGCTTGTAGATCTGCTATTTTTCAACAGCTAAAGTGTAACAATGTTAAAACACCAAAAAGGGTTCCCTGGTAGGGGGCGGGACTGGGCCCTGGTAGGGGGCGGGACTGGTCCCTGGTAGGGGGGCGGGACTGGTCCCTGGTAGGGGGGCGGGACTGGGCCCTGGTAGGGGGGCGGGACTGGGCTCTGGTAGGGGGGCGGGACTGGGCCCTGGTAGGGGGGCGGGACTGGGCCCTGGTAGGGGGGCGGGACTGGGCCCTGGTAGGGGGTGGGACTGGGCCCTGGTAGGGGGTGGGACTGGGCCCTGGTAGGGGGGCGGGACTGGGCCCTGGTTGGGGGGCGGGACTGGGCCCTGGTAGGGGGCGGGACTGGTCCCTGGTAGGGGGGCGGGACTGGTCCCTGGTAGGGGGGCGGGACTGGGCCCTGGTTGGGGGGCGGGACTGGGCCCTGGTAGGGGGCGGGACTGGGCCCTGGTAGGGGGCGGGACTGGGCCCTGGTAGGGGGCGTGACTGGGCCCTGGTAGAGGGCGGGACTGGGCCCTGGTAGGGGGTGGGACTGGGCCCTGGTAGGGGGGCGGGACTGGGCCCTGGTAGGGGGCGGGACTGGGCCCTGGTAGGGGGCGGGACTGGGCCCTGGTAGGGGGCGTGACTGGGCCCTGGTAGAGGGCGGGACTGGGCCCTGGTAGGGGGCGGGACTGGGCCCTGGTAGGGGGCGGGACTGGGCCCTGGTAGGGGGCGTGACTGGGCCCTGGTAGAGGGCGGGACTGGGCCCTGGTAGGGGGTGGGACTGGGCCCTGGTAGGGGGGCGGGACTGGGCCCTGGTAGGGGGCGGGACTGGGCCCTGGTAGGGGGCGTGACTGGGCCCTGGTAGAGGGCGGGACTGGGCCCTGGTAGGGGGTGGGACTGGGCCCTGGTAGGGGGGCGGGACTGGGCCCTGGTAGGGGGCGGGACTGGGCCCTGGTAGGGGGCGGGACTGGGCCCTGGTAGGGGGCGAGACTGGGCCCTGGTAGGGGGGCGTTAGGGGGCGTGACTGGGCCCTGGTAGGGGGCGGGACTGCGACGCTCTATAGAGCTCTTCAATAGCAACCTGAAATGATCCATTATAATTCACAACGATATTTAAAACTATGGACAATCTCTAAAGTGTCTCCATGACCAACAAACTTTAATTTGCTGATGTTAGCTTTTCTACATCCAAAGACTGTGACCTTTGTTTTAGTTTGTTTCACTGTTGATCTCCAATTTATATTTTTCATCATCATTTATTTTTCCTTTCATTTCATCATTTCTGTTTCATAATTTCTGTTTCCTTCTGTATAATCCCTCCTTTGTATTGAGTACAATAATAACACAAGCTGGAAATAGTTGTCAATCACTGAGTCATCAAAGATGATAGACTGACAGTTGTTATGTATGAGGTCATCCTTCAGGTCATCCATAACATTATGTATGAGGTCATCCTTCAGGTCATAACATTATGTATGAGGTCATCCTTCAGGTCATAACATTATGTATGAGGTCATCCTTCAGGTCATAACATTATGTATGAGGTCATCCTTCAGGTCATCCATAACATTATGTATGAGGTCATCCTTCAGGTCATAACATTATGTATGAGGTCATCCTTCAGGTCATCCATAACATTATGTATGAGGTCATCCTTCAGGTCATCCATAACATTATGTATGAGGTCATCCTTCAGGTCATAACATTATGTATGAGGTCATCCTTCAGGTCATAACATTATGTATGAGGTCATCCTTCAGGTCATAACATTATGTATGAGGTCATCCTTCAGGTCATAACATTATGTATGAGGTCATCCTTCAGGTCATAACATTATGTATGAGGTCATCCTTCAGGTCATTATGTATGAGGTCATCCTTCAGGTCATAACATTATGTATGAGGTCATCCTTCAGGTCATAACATTATGTATGAGGTCATCCTTCAGGTCATAACATTATGTATGAGGTCATCCTTCAGGTCATTCATAACATGTATGAGGTCATCCTTCAGGTCATTCATACTGTTATTAATACAGTAATGGTGACATTTACTATAATGTGTGTACATAGTTATTCATTACTATATCCATGAATTGACCCTTGATACCTACTTTTGTGTGTGTGTGTGTGTGTGTGTGTGTGTGTGTGTGCGTGTGTGTGTGCGTGTGTGCGTGCGTGCGTGCGTGCGTGCGTGCGCGTGCAAGACATTGTTCCTGATTTATTGCTTTGTTTGTCTCTCTCTCTCACACACACACACACACACACACACACACACACACACACAGGTGTGTCAGGTTGCTTCATCATCACAGTGACAGGTAGTTCAGGCTCCATTTTGACTCAACGCTGAAAACAGAAGAACTTCATGTTCTGGTGAGAGTTTTATACATTTAGCCCATGGATAAAATGTTGCTGTTATTATGTATGTTGTGTACTGTTTATTATGGGGGGGGGGGGGGTGTACTGTCTATATTTAAATGTAGTACTTAGTATTTACTCTAGCTAATTATATTACATAAAGTATCTCTGACATAATCATATTCCAAATCCATTTCCTCAAGCTAATCCTACCCTTAATGTTGAACAACTGTAACTGTACTTATCATATTTCATATTTCAATGTATTTTCCAGAGAAACAGAAAGGTCCCTGGTTCGAGTACCGGCCTTGGCCCATGTGTCCCTGAGCAAGGCACTTCACCACATCCCATTTAATGAAGGTGAGCCGAGACGAGACAAACATCATGGAATGTGTTTTATATTCTTTATTTATTAGAAACATGGTTTTTGTTGCTAGGACATCATAGTAGAGATGTTGCTATGACATAGTAGAGATGTTGCTATGACATAGTAGAGATGTTGCTATGACATAGTAGAGATGTTGCTATGACATAGTAGAGATGTTGCTATGACATAGGACAGAATGTCAGAATGTGGTTATGGTTAAAGTTTATCCTAGGACATCATAGTAGAGATGTTGCTATGACATAGGACAGAATGTCAGAATGTGGTTATGGTTAAAGTTTATCCTATGACATCATAGTAGAGATGTTGCTATGACATAGTAGAGATGTTGCTATGACATAGGACAGAATGTCAGAATGTGGTCAGGGTTAAAGTTTAGCCTGAGAAGCGTTCCTAATCGGGTTAATGATCCGGTCGGGAGTGGATGGAAACTTACGCTGTAATAAAAATAATAATAAAACATGATGCAAGCAGTGATAACAGGGTCTGTCTGTCTGTCTGTCTGTCTGTCTGTCTGTCTGTCTGTCTGTCTGTCTGTCTGTCTGTCTGTCTGTCTGTCTGTCTGTCTGTCTGTCTGTCTGTCTGTCTGTCGGGCTGTCTGTCTGTCTGTCTGTCTGTCTGTCGGGCTGTCTGTCTGTCTGTCTGTCTGTCTGTCTGTCGGGCTGTCTGTCTGTCGGGCTGTCTGTCTGTCTGTCTGTCTGTCTGTCTGTCTGTCTGTCTGTCGGGCTGTCTGTCTGTCGGGCTGTCTGTCTGCCTGCCTGCCTGCCTGCCTGCCTGCCTGCCTGTCTGTCTGCCTGCCTGTCTGTCTGTCTGCCTGCCTGCCTGTCTGCCTGCCTGCCTGTCTGTCTGTATGTCTGTCTGTCGGGCTGTCTGTCTGTCTGTCTGTCTGTCGGGCTGTCTGTCTGTCTGTCTGTCTGTCTGTCTGTCGGGCTGGCCTAAGGGCCACTGTAGAGCATCCTAAAGGACCTGTAGAGCATCCTAAAGGACCTGTAGAGCATCCTAAAGGACCTGTAGAGCATCCTAAAGGACCTGTAGAGTAGAGCATCCTAAAGGGCCTGTAGAGCATCCTATAGGGCCTGTAGAGCATCCTAAAGGACCTGTAGAGCATCCTAAAGGACCTGTAGAGTAGAGCATCCTAAAGGGCCTGTAGAGCATCCTAAAGGACCTGTAGAGTAGAGCATCCTAAAGGGCCTGTAGAGCATCCTAAAGGGCCTGTAGAGCATCCTAAAGGACCTGTAGAGCATCCTAAAGGACCTGTAGAGCATCCTAAAGGGCCTGTAGAGCATCCTAAAGGGCCTGTAGAGCATCCTAAAGGGCCTGTAGAGCATCCTAAAGGGCCTGTAGAGCATCCTAAAGGACCTGTAGAGCATCCTAAAGGACCTGTAGAGCATCCTAAAGGGCCTGTAGAGCATCCTAAAGGACCTGTAGAGCATCCTAAAGGACCTGTAGAGCATCCTAAAGGGCCTGTAGAGCATCCTAAAGGACCTGTAGAGTAGAGCATCCTAAAGGACCTGTAGAGCATCCTAAAGGACCTGTAGAGCATCCTAAAGGACCTGTAGAGCATCCTAAATGACATGTAGAGCATCCTAAAGGGCCTGTAGAGCATCCTAAAGGACCTGTAGAGCATCCTAAAGGGCCTGTAGATCATCCTAAAGGACCTGTAGAGCATCCTAAAGGACCTGTAGAGCATCCTAAAGGACCTGTAGAGCATCCTAAAGGACCTGTAGAGCATCCTAAAGGGCCTGTAGAGCATCCTAAAGGGCCTGTAGAGCATCCTAAAGGACCTGTAGAGCATCCTAAAGGACCTGTAGAGCATCCTAAAGGACCTGTAGAGCATCCTAAAGGACCTGTAGAGCATCCTAAAGGACCTGTAGAGCATCCTAAAGGGCCTGTAGAGCATCCTAAAGGGCCTGTAGAGCATCCTAAAGGACCTGTAGAGCATCCTAAAGGACCCGTAGAGCATCCTAAAGGGCCCGTAGAGCATCCTAAAGGACCTGTAGAGCATCCTAAAGGGCCTGTAGATCATCCTAAAGGACCTGTAGAGCATCCTAAAGGGCCTGTAGAGTAGAGCATCCTAAAGGACCTGTAGAGCATCCTAAAGGACCTGTAGAGCATCCTAAAGGGCCTGTAGAGCATCCTAAAGGGCCCGTAGAGCATCCTAAAGGACCCGTAGAGCATCCTAAAGGACCTGTAGAGCATCCTAAAGGGCCTGTAGAGCATCCTAAAGGACCTGTAGAGTAGAGCATCCTAAAGGGCCTGTAGAGCATCCTAAAGGACCTGTAGAGCATCCTAAAGGGCCTGTAGAGCATCCTAAAGGACCTGTAGAGCATCCTAAAGGACCTGTAGAGCATCCTAAAGGGCCTGTAGAGCATCCTAAAGGGCCTGTAGAGCATCCTAAAGGACCTGTAGAGCATCCTAAAGGACCTGTAGAGCATCCTAAAGGGCCTGTAGAGCATCCTAAAGGACCTGTAGAGCATCCTAAAGGACCTGTAGAGCATCCTAAAGGGCCTGTAGAGCATCCTAAAGGACCTGTAGAGCATCCTAAAGGGCCTGTAGAGCATCCTAAAGGACCTGTAGAGCATCCTAAAGGGCCTGTAGAGCATCCTAAAGGGCCTGTAGAGCATCCTAAAGGACCTGTAGAGCATCCTAAAGGACCTGTAGAGCATCCTAAAGGACCTGTAGAGTAGAGCATCCTAAAGGGCCTGTAGAGCATCCTAAAGGACCTGTAGAGCATCCTAAAGGACCTGTAGAGCATCCTAAAGGGCCTGTAGAGCATCCTAAAGGACCTGTAGAGCATCCTAAAGGACCTGTAGAGCATCCTAAAGGGCCTGTAGAGCATCCTAAAGGACCTGTAGAGCATCCTAAAGGGCCTGTAGAGCATCCTAAAGGGCCTGTAGAGCATCCTAAAGGGCCTGTAGAGCATCCTAAAGGGCCTGTAGAGCATCCTAAAGGACCTGTAGAGCATCCTAAAGGGCCTGTAGAGCATCCTAAAGGACCTGTAGAGCATCCTAAAGGGCCTGTAGAGCATCCTAAAGGACCTGTAGAGCATCCTAAAGGACCTGTAGAGCATCCTAAAGGACCTGTAGAGCATCCTAAAGGACCTGTAGAGCATCCTAAAGGGCCTGTAGAGCATCCTAAAGGACCTGTAGAGCATCCTAAAGGACCTGTAGAGCATCCTAAAGGGCCTGTAGAGCATCCTAAAGGGCCTGTAGAGCATCCTAAAGGGCCTGTAGAGCATCCTAAAGGGCCTGTAGAGCATCCTAAAGGACCTGTAGAGCATCCTAAAGGACCTGTAGAGCATCCTAAAGGGCCTGTAGAGCATCCTAAAGGACCTGTAGAGCATCCTAAAGGACCTGTAGAGTAGAGCATCCTAAAGGACCTGTAGAGCATCCTAAAGGACCTGTAGAGCATCCTAAAGGGCCTGTAGAGCATCCTAAAGGGCCTGTAGAGCATCCTAAAGGACCTGTAGAGCATCCTAAAGGACCTGTAGAGCATCCTAAAGGGCCTGTAGAGCATCCTAAAGGACCTGTAGAGCATCCTAAAGGACCTGTAGAGTAGAGCATCCTAAAGGGCCTGTAGAGCATCCTAAAGGGCCTGTAGAGCATCCTAAAGGACCTGTAGAGCATCCTAAAGGGCCTGTAGAGCATCCTAAAGGACCTGTAGAGCATCCTAAAGGGCCTGTAGAGCATCCTAAAGGGCCTGTAGAGCATCCTAAAGGACCTGTAGAGCATCCTAAAGGGCCTGTAGAGCATCCTAAAGGACCTGTAGAGCATCCTAAAGGGCCTGTAGAGCATCCTAAAGGGCCTGTAGAGCATCCTAAAGGACCTGTAGAGCATCCTAAAGGGCCTGTAGAGCATCCTAAAGGGCCTGTAGAGCATCCTAAAGGACCTGTAGAGCATCCTAAAGGACCTGTAGAGCATCCTAAAGGACCTGTAGAGTAGAGCATCCTAAAGGGCCTGTAGAGCATCCTAAAGGACCTGTAGAGCATCCTAAAGGGCCTGTAGAGCATCCTAAATGACCTGTAGAGCATCCTAAAGGACCTGTAGAGCATCCTAAAGGACCTGTAGAGCATCCTAAAGGGCCTGTAGAGCATCCTAAAGGACCTGTAGAGCATCCTAAAGGACCTGTAGAGCATCCTAAAGGGCCTGTAGAGCATCCTAAAGGACCTGTAGAGCATCCTAAAGGGCCTGTAGAGCATCCTAAAGGGCCTGTAGAGCATCCTAAAGGACCTGTAGAGCATCCTAAAGGGCCTGTAGAGCATCCTAAAGGACCTGTAGAGCATCCTAAAGGACCTGTAGAGCATCCTAAAGGACCTGTAGAGCATCCTAAAGGACCTGTAGAGCATCCTAAAGGGCCTGTAGAGCATCCTAAAGGACCTGTAGAGCATCCTAAAGGACCTGTAGAGCATCCTAAAGGGCCTGTAGAGCATCCTAAAGGACCTGTAGAGCATCCTAAAGGGCCTGTAGAGCATCCTAAAGGACCTGTAGAGCATCCTAAAGGACCTGTAGAGCATCCTAAAGGACCTGTAGAGCATCCTAAAGGACCTGTAGAGCATCCTAAAGGGCCTGTAGAGCATCCTAAAGGACCTGTAGAGCATCCTAAAGGACCTGTAGAGCATCCTAAAGGACCTGTAGAGCATCCTAAAGGGCCTGTAGAGCATCCTAAAGGACCTGTAGAGCATCCTAAAGGGCCTGTATAGCATCCTAAAGGACCTGTAGAGCATCCTAAAGGGCCTGTAGAGCATCCTAAAGGACCTGTAGAGCATCCTAAAGGACCTGTAGAGCATCCTAAAGGACCTGTAGAGCATCCTAAAGGGCCTGTAGAGCATCCTAAAGGACCTGTAGAGCATCCTAAAGGACCTGTAGAGTAGAGCATCCTAAAGGACCTGTAGAGCATCCTAAAGGACCTGTAGAGCATCCTAAAGGGCCTGTAGAGCATCCTAAAGGACCTGTAGAGCATCCTAAAGGACCTGTAGAGTAGAGCATCCTAAAGGGCCTGTAGAGCATCCTAAAGGGCCTGTAGAGCATCCTAAAGGACCTGTAGAGCATCCTAAAGGGCCTGTAGAGCATCCTAAAGGACCTGTAGAGCATCCTAAAGGGCCTGTAGAGCATCCTAAAGGGCCTGTAGAGCATCCTAAAGGACCTGTAGAGCATCCTAAAGGGCCTGTAGAGCATCCTAAAGGACCTGTAGAGCATCCTAAAGGGCCTGTAGAGCATCCTAAAGGGCCTGTAGAGCATCCTAAAGGACCTGTAGAGCATCCTAAAGGGCCTGTAGAGCATCCTAAAGGGCCTGTAGAGCATCCTAAAGGACCTGTAGAGCATCCTAAAGGACCTGTAGAGCATCCTAAAGGACCTGTAGAGTAGAGCATCCTAAAGGGCCTGTAGAGCATCCTAAAGGACCTGTAGAGCATCCTAAAGGGCCTGTAGAGCATCCTAAATGACCTGTAGAGCATCCTAAAGGACCTGTAGAGCATCCTAAAGGACCTGTAGAGCATCCTAAAGGGCCTGTAGAGCATCCTAAAGGACCTGTAGAGCATCCTAAAGGACCTGTAGAGCATCCTAAAGGGCCTGTAGAGCATCCTAAAGGACCTGTAGAGCATCCTAAAGGGCCTGTAGAGCATCCTAAAGGGCCTGTAGAGCATCCTAAAGGGCCTGTAGAGCATCCTAAAGGGCCTGTAGAGCATCCTAAAGGGCCTGTAGAGCATCCTAAAGGACCTGTAGAGCATCCTAAAGGACCTGTAGAGCATCCTAAAGGGCCTGTAGAGCATCCTAAAGGACCTGTAGAGTAGAGCATCCTAAAGGGCCTGTAGAGCATCCTAAAGGGCCTGTAGAGCATCCTAAAGGACCTGTAGAGCATCCTAAAGGGCCTGTAGAGCATCCTAAAGGACCTGTAGAGCATCCTAAAGGACCTGTAGAGCATCCTAAAGGGCCTGTAGAGCATCCTAAAGGACCTGTAGAGCATCCTAAAGGGCCTGTAGAGCATCCTAAAGGACCTGTAGAGCATCCTAAAGGACCTGTAGAGCATCCTATAGGGCCTGTAGAGCATCCTAAAGGACCTGTAGAGCATCCTAAAGGACCTGTAGAGCATCCTAAAGGGCCCGTAGAGCATCCTAAAGGGCCTGTAGAGCATCCTAAAGGACCTGTAGAGCATCCTAAAGGACCTGTAGAGCATCCTAAAGGACCTGTAGAGCATCCTAAAGGGCCTGTAGAGCATCCTATAGGGCCTGTAGAGCATCCTAAAGGACCTGTAGAGCATCCTAAAGGGCCCGTAGAGCATCCTAAAGGACCTGTAGAGCATCCTAAAGGACCTGTAGAGCATCCTAAAGGGCCCGTAGAGCATCCTAAAGGACCTGTAGAGCATCCTAAAGGACCTGTAGAGCATCCTAAAGGACCTGTAGAGCATCCTAAAGGACCTGTAGAGCATCCTAAAGGGCCTGTAGAGCATCCTATAGGGCCTGTAGAGCATCCTAAAGGACCTGTAGAGCATCCTAAAGGGCCCGTAGAGCATCCTAAAGGACCTGTAGAGCATCCTAAAGGACCTGTAGAGCATCCTAAAGGGCCCGTAGAGCATCCTAAAGGACCTGTAGAGCATCCTAAAGGACCTGTAGAGCATCCTAAAGGACCTGTAGAGTAGAGCATCCTAAAGGGCCTGTAGAGCATCCTAAAGGACCTGTAGAGCATCCTAAAGGACCTGTAGAGCATCCTAAAGGGCCTGTAGAGCATCCTAAAGGACCTGTAGAGCATCCTAAAGGACCTGTAGAGCATCCTAAAGGGCCTGTAGAGCATCCTAAAGGACCTGTAGAGCATCCTAAAGGGCCTGTAGAGCATCCTAAAGGGCCTGTAGAGCATCCTAAAGGGCCTGTAGAGCATCCTAAAGGGCCTGTAGAGCATCCTAAAGGACCTGTAGAGCATCCTAAAGGGCCTGTAGAGCATCCTAAAGGACCTGTAGAGCATCCTAAAGGGCCTGTAGAGCATCCTAAAGGACCTGTAGAGCATCCTAAAGGACCTGTAGAGCATCCTAAAGGACCTGTAGAGCATCCTAAAGGACCTGTAGAGCATCCTAAAGGGCCTGTAGAGCATCCTAAAGGACCTGTAGAGCATCCTAAAGGACCTGTAGAGCATCCTAAAGGGCCTGTAGAGCATCCTAAAGGGCCTGTAGAGCATCCTAAAGGGCCTGTAGAGCATCCTAAAGGGCCTGTAGAGCATCCTAAAGGACCTGTAGAGCATCCTAAAGGACCTGTAGAGCATCCTAAAGGGCCTGTAGAGCATCCTAAAGGACCTGTAGAGCATCCTAAAGGACCTGTAGAGTAGAGCATCCTAAAGGACCTGTAGAGCATCCTAAAGGACCTGTAGAGCATCCTAAAGGGCCTGTAGAGCATCCTAAAGGGCCTGTAGAGCATCCTAAAGGACCTGTAGAGCATCCTAAAGGACCTGTAGAGCATCCTAAAGGGCCTGTAGAGCATCCTAAAGGACCTGTAGAGCATCCTAAAGGACCTGTAGAGTAGAGCATCCTAAAGGGCCTGTAGAGCATCCTAAAGGGCCTGTAGAGCATCCTAAAGGACCTGTAGAGCATCCTAAAGGGCCTGTAGAGCATCCTAAAGGACCTGTAGAGCATCCTAAAGGGCCTGTAGAGCATCCTAAAGGGCCTGTAGAGCATCCTAAAGGACCTGTAGAGCATCCTAAAGGGCCTGTAGAGCATCCTAAAGGACCTGTAGAGCATCCTAAAGGGCCTGTAGAGCATCCTAAAGGGCCTGTAGAGCATCCTAAAGGACCTGTAGAGCATCCTAAAGGGCCTGTAGAGCATCCTAAAGGGCCTGTAGAGCATCCTAAAGGACCTGTAGAGCATCCTAAAGGACCTGTAGAGCATCCTAAAGGACCTGTAGAGTAGAGCATCCTAAAGGGCCTGTAGAGCATCCTAAAGGACCTGTAGAGCATCCTAAAGGGCCTGTAGAGCATCCTAAATGACCTGTAGAGCATCCTAAAGGACCTGTAGAGCATCCTAAAGGACCTGTAGAGCATCCTAAAGGGCCTGTAGAGCATCCTAAAGGACCTGTAGAGCATCCTAAAGGACCTGTAGAGCATCCTAAAGGGCCTGTAGAGCATCCTAAAGGACCTGTAGAGCATCCTAAAGGGCCTGTAGAGCATCCTAAAGGGCCTGTAGAGCATCCTAAAGGACCTGTAGAGCATCCTAAAGGGCCTGTAGAGCATCCTAAAGGACCTGTAGAGCATCCTAAAGGACCTGTAGAGCATCCTAAAGGACCTGTAGAGCATCCTAAAGGACCTGTAGAGCATCCTAAAGGGCCTGTAGAGCATCCTAAAGGACCTGTAGAGCATCCTAAAGGACCTGTAGAGCATCCTAAAGGGCCTGTAGAGCATCCTAAAGGACCTGTAGAGCATCCTAAAGGGCCTGTAGAGCATCCTAAAGGACCTGTAGAGCATCCTAAAGGACCTGTAGAGCATCCTAAAGGACCTGTAGAGCATCCTAAAGGACCTGTAGAGCATCCTAAAGGGCCTGTAGAGCATCCTAAAGGACCTGTAGAGCATCCTAAAGGACCTGTAGAGCATCCTAAAGGACCTGTAGAGCATCCTAAAGGGCCTGTAGAGCATCCTAAAGGACCTGTAGAGCATCCTAAAGGGCCTGTAGAGCATCCTAAAGGACCTGTAGAGCATCCTAAAGGGCCTGTAGAGCATCCTAAAGGACCTGTAGAGCATCCTAAAGGACCTGTAGAGCATCCTAAAGGACCTGTAGAGCATCCTAAAGGGCCTGTAGAGCATCCTAAAGGACCTGTAGAGCATCCTAAAGGACCTGTAGAGTAGAGCATCCTAAAGGACCTGTAGAGCATCCTAAAGGACCTGTAGAGCATCCTAAAGGGCCTGTAGAGCATCCTAAAGGACCTGTAGAGCATCCTAAAGGACCTGTAGAGTAGAGCATCCTAAAGGGCCTGTAGAGCATCCTAAAGGGCCTGTAGAGCATCCTAAAGGACCTGTAGAGCATCCTAAAGGGCCTGTAGAGCATCCTAAAGGACCTGTAGAGCATCCTAAAGGGCCTGTAGAGCATCCTAAAGGGCCTGTAGAGCATCCTAAAGGACCTGTAGAGCATCCTAAAGGGCCTGTAGAGCATCCTAAAGGACCTGTAGAGCATCCTAAAGGGCCTGTAGAGCATCCTAAAGGGCCTGTAGAGCATCCTAAAGGACCTGTAGAGCATCCTAAAGGGCCTGTAGAGCATCCTAAAGGGCCTGTAGAGCATCCTAAAGGACCTGTAGAGCATCCTAAAGGACCTGTAGAGCATCCTAAAGGACCTGTAGAGTAGAGCATCCTAAAGGGCCTGTAGAGCATCCTAAAGGACCTGTAGAGCATCCTAAAGGGCCTGTAGAGCATCCTAAATGACCTGTAGAGCATCCTAAAGGACCTGTAGAGCATCCTAAAGGACCTGTAGAGCATCCTAAAGGGCCTGTAGAGCATCCTAAAGGACCTGTAGAGCATCCTAAAGGACCTGTAGAGCATCCTAAAGGGCCTGTAGAGCATCCTAAAGGACCTGTAGAGCATCCTAAAGGGCCTGTAGAGCATCCTAAAGGGCCTGTAGAGCATCCTAAAGGGCCTGTAGAGCATCCTAAAGGGCCTGTAGAGCATCCTAAAGGGCCTGTAGAGCATCCTAAAGGACCTGTAGAGCATCCTAAAGGACCTGTAGAGCATCCTAAAGGGCCTGTAGAGCATCCTAAAGGACCTGTAGAGTAGAGCATCCTAAAGGGCCTGTAGAGCATCCTAAAGGGCCTGTAGAGCATCCTAAAGGACCTGTAGAGCATCCTAAAGGGCCTGTAGAGCATCCTAAAGGACCTGTAGAGCATCCTAAAGGACCTGTAGAGCATCCTAAAGGGCCTGTAGAGCATCCTAAAGGACCTGTAGAGCATCCTAAAGGGCCTGTAGAGCATCCTAAAGGACCTGTAGAGCATCCTAAAGGACCTGTAGAGCATCCTATAGGGCCTGTAGAGCATCCTAAAGGACCTGTAGAGCATCCTAAAGGACCTGTAGAGCATCCTAAAGGGCCCGTAGAGCATCCTAAAGGGCCTGTAGAGCATCCTAAAGGACCTGTAGAGCATCCTAAAGGACCTGTAGAGCATCCTAAAGGACCTGTAGAGCATCCTAAAGGGCCTGTAGAGCATCCTATAGGGCCTGTAGAGCATCCTAAAGGACCTGTAGAGCATCCTAAAGGGCCCGTAGAGCATCCTAAAGGACCTGTAGAGCATCCTAAAGGACCTGTAGAGCATCCTAAAGGGCCCGTAGAGCATCCTAAAGGACCTGTAGAGCATCCTAAAGGACCTGTAGAGCATCCTAAAGGACCTGTAGAGCATCCTAAAGGACCTGTAGAGCATCCTAAAGGGCCTGTAGAGCATCCTATAGGGCCTGTAGAGCATCCTAAAGGACCTGTAGAGCATCCTAAAGGGCCTGTAGAGCATCCTAAAGGACCTGTAGAGCATCCTAAAGGACCTGTAGAGCATCCTAAAGGGCCTGTAGAGCATCCTATAGGGCCTGTAGAGCATCCTAAAGGACCTGTAGAGCATCCTAAAGGGCCCGTAGAGCATCCTAAAGGACCTGTAGAGCATCCTAAAGGACCTGTAGAGCATCCTAAAGGGCCGTTCACACTGAGCACTATAACTGTGTGTAATAATAAATGTACACAATGTGAGGCTTTGGAAAAAGAGGTGAAGTTACATAATATAATAGAAGTGGAAAATGGAATTGCTAGTTTTTTTGTTTTGTTTTTTCAACACAAAGTATTGCATTGTCTGGGTTTGGGCTGACACGCCCCTTTTGGATGCCAATCAATCGTCACCTTAATTCAATATAGATGTTAACCTCTAACACACAAATAGTTTTTATTTTATATTTAAATTTTATATTTTTAGTGGCATGTCATGTGGTCTACCTGAACATGTGCATGTGTGGACTTTGTTCCTGATTTATTGCTCTCTCTCTCTATCTCTCTCTCTCTCTCTCTATCTCTCTCTTTTGACTCGACGCTGAAAACAGAAGAACTTCATGTTCTGGTGAGAGTTTTATACATTTAGCCTATGGATAAAATGTTGCTGTTATTATGTATGTTGTGTACTGTTTATTATGGGGGGGGGGGTGTGTACTGTTTATTATGGGGGGGGGGGGTGTACTGTTTATTATGGGGGGGGGGGTGTACTGTTTATTATGGGGGGGGGTGTACTGTTTATTATGGGGGGGGGGTACTGTTTATTATGGGGGGGGGTGTACTTTTTATTATGGGGGGGGGGGGGGGAACTGTTTGTTATGGGGTGGATATGTACTGTTTGTTATGGGGGGGGTGTACTGTTTGTTATGGGGGGGCTGTGTACTGTTTGTTATGGGGGGGCTGTGTACTGTTTGTTATGGGGGGGGGTGTACTGTTTATTATGGGGGGGTGTACTGTTTGTTATGGGGGGGGTGTACTGTTTGTTATGGGGGGGCTGTGTACTGTTTGTTATGGGGGGGGGGTGTACTGTTTGTTATGGGGGGGTGTACTGTTTGTTATGGGGGGGCTGTGTACTGTTTGTTATGGGGGGGGTGTACTGTTTGTTATGGGGGGGGTGTGTACTGTTTATTATGGGGGGGTGTACTGTTTGTTATGGGGGGGGTGTACTGTTTGTTATGGGGGGGGGCTGTGTACTGTTTGTTATGGGGGGGTGTACTGTTTGTTATGGGGGGGCTGTGTACTGTTTGTTATGGGGGGGGTGTACTGTTTGTTATGGGGGGGCTGTGTACTGTTTGTTATGGGGGCTGTGTACTGTTTGTTATGGGGGGGGCTGTGTACTGTTTGTTATGGGGGGGGGTGTACTGTTTATTATGGGGGGGCTGTGTACTGTTTGTTATGGGGGGGGTGTACTGTTTGTTATGGGGGGGTGTACTGTTTGTTATGGGGGGGGCTGTGTACTGTTTATTATGGGGGGGGGTGTACTGTTTATTATGGGGGGGGTGTACTGTTTGTTATGGGGGGGCTGTGTACTGTTTGTTATGGGGGGGGGTGTACTGTTTGTTATGGGGGGGTGTACTGTTTATTATGGGGGGGGGTGTACTGTTTGTTATGGGGGGGCTGTGTACTGTTTGTTATGGGGGGGTGTACTGTTTGTTATGGGGGGGGGGTGTACTGTTTGTTATGGGGGGGGTGTACTGTTTATTATGGGGGGGTTGTACTGTTTGTTATGGGGGGGTGTACTGTTTGTTATGGGGGGGTGTACTGTTTGTTATGGGGGGGGGGGGGTGTACTGTTTGTTATGGGGGGGGGTGTACTGTTTGTTATGGGGGGGTGTACTGTTTGTTATGGGGGGGGGGTGTACTGTTTGTTATGGGGGGGTGTACTGTTTGTTATGGGGGGGGGGTGTACTGTTTATTATGGGGGGGGGGGTGTACTGTTTGTTATGGGGGGGTGTACTGTTTGTTATGGGGGGGTGTACTGTTTGTTATGGGGGGGGGGTGTACATGCTGGGGACCCCTACTCAACATTTATAACATCAGTTTCTACATGCTGGGGACCCCTACTAAACATTTATAACATCAGTTTCTACATGCTGGGGACCCCTACTACACATTTATAACATCAGTTTCTACATGCTGGGGACCCCTACTACACATTTATAACATCAGTTTCTACATGCTGGGGACCCCTACTAAACATTTATAACATCAGTTTCTACATGCTGGGGACCCATACTCAACATTAATGAGTCCAAGTCCAAATTTCAGACTGACCCCTCCACGAAAAGGCCTCGTTGTCCTGAACCCTTATCTATCATTTATATATTATGGATCAATAGTGTGGACTTAGACTGTTATTCGTCTGTGGTACTTGTTGAGTATGGGTCCCCAGCATGTAGAAACTATAACATCAGTTTCTACATGCTGGGGACCCATAAACATTTATAACATAAAACATTGGTGTACTCAACATGTCCGGGTTCACATTCTGGCTACTAGACTATTTCCCTCATCTCCCAGTTATTTCCTGTTAAGTTAACAAAAATGTGCCTATCTGCTAATTTCTCTTAATATCTAAATGAATTGCTTTGTTCCTTACAGCTGTCCTGGTGAAAACATGAACAGGTTCACATCCTATTACACACTACCAAGACATGCTCCAAACAAACGTTAGGGAACCATTCGCGTCTTTACCTGTAGGGGCAGTACCACCGGAGGACAGATTTTAAAGAATGTTACTCGCGTCTCACCATCACACATATTGATGAAACAAAGATCAGCAGCGATCCTGCGGTCACACAGATGGAGAGGAAGAAAGCAGGCCAGGATGTCCAACTCAGTAAAATCTACAAGCACCCTTCTCGACCAAACGAACCCATAAGAACAGTGATGTCCACTGGCGACCCAGGAGTTGGGAAAACCTTTCTCGTACAGAAGTGTCTGTCTGACTGGGCAAAGAAAAAAGATCAAGATCCCCATCTCATGTTCGTGCTCCCATTCCGCCAGCTCAATTTGCTCAGGGGGCGAAAGTTTAGTTTGGCACAGCTAATCCACAAATGCATCGACGCAACCAAATGCATCCCAGAAGAAGCTCTTGATTACATCTTCACTGAGATGCAGATGTCAGGAAACACCAACTACGACCAGAGTCTTTTCAAAGTAATGTTTGTTCTTGAAGGTTACGATGAATGCCATGAAGGCTTGAAGCTGGACTTTGAATCTCACCATGACTGCTCTGATGATTTGACCAAGGCTGTCCCTCTGGAAGTTCTACTGGTCAACCTCATCAAAGGGAACCTGCTTCGCTCTGCTCACCTCTGGATAACCACACGACCTGCAGCAGCCAAACAGATCCCTGGTGGCTTGGTTGACTTGATGACGGAGGTGAGAGGGTTCACTGATGACGCCATGGTGAAGTACATCCAAAAGAGATGCAGAGATGAGAAGCAGGCTGAGAGAATCATCTCACACATCAAAGCATCGAAGGAACTCCACATCATGTGTGAAACCCCAGTCTACTGTTCGATCATTGTCAGCGCTCTGCAGGACATGTTGCAGACGGATGAGAGAGGAGAGCTCCCCAAGACCCTGGCTGGGATTTACAGCCACTTCCTGTTTGTTCAGACAAAGAGGAAGTGGTTAAGGCATGGTGGGAAACAACGGGAATTCACAAAGCTTGATAAAGCTTTTCTCCTGAAGCTGGGCCAGCTGGCGTTTGAACACCTGCAGAAAAGCAACATCATTTTCTACCAAGATGACCTGGAGAGATGTCAAATTGACGTCAAAGAGGGCCCAGTGGACTCAGGACTGTGCACAGAGATCTTCAAACCAGACAGTAATTTTTTCCAGGGTAAAACCGTCTACTGTTTTGTTCATCTGAGCATCCAGGAGTTTCTGGCTGCAGTCTACCTGTTCGACTGTTTTACACAGAAGAACAAGAGGCGAGGGTTCCACTTCTTCACTCGGAAGAACTTGGCGGTCCTGAAGGCATTCCTGAACAATGATGATTTCAACCGCAACAGCTCCCTGTCTGACTTCCTGAAGGCTGCTATGCACAAAGCTCTGCAGAGTGAAAATGGCCACCTGGACCTCTTTGTCCGTTTCCTTCATGGTCTCTCACTGGAGGACAACCAGAGACGGTTAGGAGGTCTGCTGAGTCAGGCAGAGAACAGTCCAGAGGAGATCCAGAGAGCCATCAGCAACCTGAAGGAGATGGATCCCTGCAGTGGCTCTCCTGACAGATGTATCAACATCTTCCAATGCTTGATGGAGATGAAGGCCCTCTCAGTAAGCCAGGGGATCCAACAGTACCTGGAGTCAGGAAAGAGACTCTCTGTGACCCAGTGTTCAGCTCTGGCCTCCATGCTGCAGATGTCAGAGGAGGTTCTGGAGGAGTTGGACCTGCAGAAATACAACACAGACACGTGGGGGCGACAGAGACTGGTCCCAGCTGTGAGGAACTGTAGAACCGCCAGGTTAGTAGATAAGAATATCATCATGTTGGAGCAGCTTTCACTCATCTACTTCTTTCATTAATTAATTAAAGTAGCAATAAGCATTATTATGTCATAATGTAATGACTTTACTTTTTTTTTCTTTCGTATTCAGACATCCAGCAATGGGTTAAACGCTCCCAAAAAAGAGAGTCTCTGTGACACCTCTAGGGGCCACGACGATCTGCATTCAAAGCCTTTCCTAGAAGCGTTGTCATTGGTCGTTCATTTTATGGCAAAAAATTACTAACCAATCAGGAAGTAGACAGGCAAATTCAATGCATTATTCCTCATTTGTAATGCAGATTGCGGCCACTAGAGGGCTCTCAGACCCCTTTTCCACTGGTTGGTTCCCAGTGGGAACAGGTTCAGGTCCAGAGCTCCAGAGCTCCAAACTGGTTCTAGAACCAGTTTGGAGCTCTGGCTCATGGACTAAGAACCAAACTGAACCGGTTCCCATTGGGAACCAACCGGTGGAAAAGGGGTCACAGAAAATACGTTATTATTATTATTTCTTTTTTTAGGAGAGTTTAACCCATTGCTGGCTGTCTGAATACCAAAAACGACATTAAGATTGTGACATATTATTGCTTATTGGTACTTTAATTATTTTTTGGGGAGAGTTTAACCCATTGCTGGCTGTCTGAATACCAAAAACGACATTAAGATTGTGACATATTATTGCTTATTGGTACTTTAATTATTTTTTTGGGGAGAGTTTAACCCATTGCTGGCTGTCTGAATACCAAAAACGACATTAAGATTGTGACATATTATTGCTTATTGGTACTTTAATTATTTTTTTGGGGAGAGTTTAACCCATTGCTGGCTGTCTGAATACCAAAAACGACATTAAGATTGTGACATATTATTGCTTATTGGTACTTTAATTATTTTTTTGGGGAGAGTTTAACCCATTGCTGGCTGTCTGAATACCAAAAACGACATTAAGATTGTGACATATTATTGCTTATTGGTACTTTAATTATTTTTTTGGGGAGAGTTTAACCCATTGCTGGCTGTCTGAATACCAAAAACGACATTAAGATTGTGACATATTATTGCTTATTGGTACTTTAATAATTTTTTTGGGGAGAGTTTAACCCATTGCTGGCTGTCTGAATACCAAAAACGACATTAAGATTGTGACATATTATTGCTTATTGGTACTTTAATTATTTTTTTGGGGAGAGTTTAACCCATTGCTGGCTGTCTGAATACCAAAAACGACATTAAGATTGTGACATATTATTGCTTATTGGTACTTTAATTATTTTTTTGGGGAGAGTTTAACCCATTGCTGGCTGTCTGAATACCAAAAACGACATTAAGATTGTGACATATTATTGCTTATTGGTACTTTAATTATTTTTTTGGGGAGAGTTTAACCCATTGCTGGCTGTCTGAATACCAAAAACGACATTAAGATTGTGACATATTATTGCTTATTGGTACTTTAATTATTTTTTTGGGGAGAGTTTAACCCATTGCTGGCTGTCTGAATACCAAAAACGACATTAAGATTGTGACATATTATTGCTTATTGGTACTTTAATTATTTTTTTGGGGAGAGTTTAACCCATTGCTGGCTGTCTGAATACCAAAAACGACATTAAGATTGTGACATATTATTGCTTATTGGTACTTTAATTATTTTTTTGGGGAGAGTTTAACCCATTGCTGGCTGTCTGAATACCAAAAACGACATTAAGATTGTGACATATTATTGCTTATTGGTACTTTAATTATTTTTTGGGGGAGAGTTTAACCCATTGCTGGCTGTCTGAATACCAAAAACGACATTAAGATTGTGACATATTATTGCTTATTGGTACTTTAATTATTTTTTTAGGAGAGTTTAACCCATTGCTGGCTGTCTGAATACCAAAAACGACATTAAGATTGTGACATATTATTGCTTATTGGTACTTTAATTATTTTTTGGGGAGAGTTTAACCCATTGCTGGCTGTCTGAATACCAAAAACGACATTAAGATTGTGACATATTATTGCTTATTGGTACTTTAATTATTTTTTGGGGAGAGTTTAACCCATTGCTGGCTGTCTGAATACCAAAAACGACATTAAGATTGTGACATATTATTGCTTATTGGTACTTTAATTATTTTTTTAGGAGAGTTTAACCCATTGCTGGCTGTCTGAATACCAAAAACGACATTAAGATTGTGACATATTATTGCTTATTGGTACTTTAATTATTTTTTGGGGAGAGTTTAACCCATTGCTGGCTGTCTGAATACCAAAAACGACATTAAGATTGTGACATATTATTGCTTATTGGTACTTTAATTATTTTTTTAGGAGAGTTTAACCCATTGCTGGCTGTCTGAATACCAAAAACGACATTAAGATTGTGACATATTATTGCTTATTGGTACTTTAATTATTTTTTGGGGAGAGTTTAACCCATTGCTGGCTGTCTGAATACCAAAAACGACATTAAGATTGTGACATATTATTGCTTATTGGTACTTTAATTATTTTTTGGGGAGAGTTTAACCCATTGCTGGCTGTCTGAATACCAAAAACGACATTAAGATTGTGACATATTATTGCTTATTGGTACTTTAATTATTTTTTGGGGAGAGTTTAACCCATTGCTGGCTGTCTGAATACCAAAAACGACATTAAGATTGTGACATATTATTGCTTATTGGTACTTTAATTATTTTTTTGGGGAGAGTTTAACCCATTGCTGGCTGTCTGAATACCAAAAAACGACATTAAGATTGTGACATATTATTGCTTATTGGTACTTTAATTATTTTTTGGGGAGAGTTTAACCCATTGCTGGCTGTCTGAATACCAAAAACGACATTAAGATTGTGACATATTATTGCTTATTGGTACTTTAATTATTTTTTGGGGAGAGTTTAACCCATTGCTGGCTGTCTGAATACCAAAAACGACATTAAGATTGTGACATATTATTGCTTATTGGTACTTTAATTATTTTTTGGGGAGAGTTTAACCCATTGCTGGCTGTCTGAATACCAAAAACGACATTAAGATTGTGACATATTATTGCTTATTGGTACTTTAATTATTTTTTGGGGAGAGTTTAACCCATTGCTGGCTGTCTGAATACCAAAAACGACATTAAGATTGTGACATATTATTGCTTATTGGTACTTTAATTATTTTTTGGGGAGAGTTTAACCCATTGCTGGCTGTCTGAATACCAAAAACGACATTAAGATTGTGACATATTATTGCTTATTGGTACTTTAATTATTTTTTGGGGAGAGTTTAACCCATTGCTGGCTGTCTGAATACCAAAAACGACATTAAGATTGTGACATATTATTGCTTATTGGTACTTTAATTATTTTTTGGGGAGAGTTTAACCCATTGCTGGCTGTCTGAATACCAAAAACGACATTAAGATTGTGACATATTATTGCTTATTGGTACTTTAATTATTTTTTGGGGAGAGTTTAACCCATTGCTGGCTGTCTGAATACCAAAAACGACATTAAGATTGTGACATATTATTGCTTATTGGTACTTTAATTATTTTTTGGGGAGAGTTTAACCCATTGCTGGCTGTCTGAATACCAAAAACGACATTAAGATTGTGACATATTATTGCTTATTGGTACTTTAATTATTTTTTGGGGAGAGTTTAACCCATTGCTGGCTGTCTGAATACCAAAAACGACATTAAGATTGTGACATATTATTGCTTATTGGTACTTTAATTATTTTTTGGGGAGAGTTTAACCCATTGCTGGCTGTCTGAATACCAAAAACGACATTAAGATTGTGACATATTATTGCTTATTGGTACTTTAATTATTTTTTGGGGAGAGTTTAACCCATTGCTGGCTGCTTATAGCTACTTTAATTCCTTCATTTGTACAACATAAACACATGCATGTGCACAGAGAGACAGAGATGGGGGGGAGGGGGGGGGGGCGGGGGGTCATTGTGAGAAATGGCAACATTATTATAGTTAAAATAACCATAATCAATTCAGTACTGTGTGCGTGCGCACGTGTGTGTGTGTGTGTGTGTGTGCGCGTGTCCTCTCTACAATTTATCAAATAAAAAATGTACATTGTTTCATTTTGCATTAGGTCTGCTTAGCGTTCACAGAGGACTTTGTTAAGTGAACCAAAATATTTAACAAGTCATGCGGTCGTACAGGCTGTTCATCTGACAGAACATTTCTTCACTTCACTGTCAGAGTGGAGCAACAGCAGAGAGTTGTTATTTTCATTATTTAATGTTTGTATTCCAATCAAATAAAAACAGAGGAAAGTTATGAGAACATTTAAATTCAATATGCCTCTTGTTTTCTTAGCCAGAAAAGTATCCAAACACACACATTTCAGACAGCACCACAGGGAACCTCCTTGACAGTGAACGTGGTCTAGTTCTGTTTTGATCATCTCTGATTTTACATTTAATCTGTAATTACAGACTTGCTGGCTGTAACCTCAAGAAGGAACACATTGAAGTTGTGGCTTCAGCTCTCAGCTCCAATCCGTCCCATTTGAGAGAACTGGACTTGAGTGGAAACGGCTTGAGGGATTCCGGACTGGTTCTCGTCTGTGCTGCACTGAAGAGCCCAAACTGTTGTCTGGAGATTCTCAGGTCAGATTCATTTAACATTTTTCATTTCAGGTTCATTTCAGGTTGTATCTGTTGCTTAGCAACCTAGAGCCATTCATATGTTGGTGAAGAGCGCCATCTATCCTAAACCACTGAAAAGACACATGACAGATCTCTGTCATCGGCACAAAACTTTATACTGTACATGTGGAGTTTGGACCAATATCTATGCTTTTATGAACCAATGAAAATTGCAGTTTCATGAAAAATGTTGTTCTGCTGGTTGCAAATAGGTTCTCTATCCAGAAATATGTATGTTGTTTTAATCACCCTCTCTCTCTCTCTCTCTCTCTCTCTCTCTCTCTCTCTCTCTCTCTCTCTCTCTCTCTGTCCCCCTCTCTCTCTCTCTCTCTCTCTCTCTCTCTCTCTCTCTCTCTCTCTCTCTCTCTCTCTTAGACTGAAGAACTGCTTCTTGTCAGAGAGATGCTGTGAAGTTCTGGCGTCAGCTCTAACTTCTAATCCCTCCCTCCATCTGAGAGAATTGGACGTGAGTCTCAACATGGTGAATGAGTCAGGAATGAAGATGCTGCTCTCTGCTGGGCTGGAGAATCTCACGTGAGTAGACTTGTGGCCCTGTTTTCAGGAGAACCTGTTAAACGCTATTTGTGGGTAACGTTTGCATGTTTGCATCGCTACTGTATTTCATGCACAACACACAGCGCTGCCCCTAAAGTTAAACACCTGTGCTACATTCTAGATTGTTCACAGGTGTGTTTTGGGCGTTACAATTCATCAACCACTATGCACAGGAATGCTACGCACACCAAAGTCTTGTAGGGTTGTCGGCCACGGCAGAAGGATCCAATTAACTAATCTTCAAGATTAGTTAATAACAGAGAAAAACTGTAGTGTGAGCTAGTGGAGACGTTGTGTTAGACAGTCAGACATTGATGCCTTGTTGTTCTACTTCCTACAGAGTGAAACACTGTAGTGTCAGCTAGTGGAGACGTTGTGTTAGACAGTCAGACATTGATGCATTGTTGTTCTACTTCCTACAGAGTGAAACACTGTAGTGTCAGCTAGTGGAGACGTTGTGTTAGACAGTCAGACATTGATGCATTGTTGTTCTACTTCCTACAGAGTGAAACACTGTAGTGTCAGCTAGTGGAGACGTTGTGTTAGACAGTCAGACATTGATGCATTGTTGTTCTACTTCCTACAGAGTGAAACATGGTGGAGAAGATCGGTTCAATCCTCATCTCATTAAAGGATGTGAGTATCTGTAAATATTATCATCTTATACATAGTTTTTTAGGGCAGATTCACACCTACTGTATAGTTTGGTAGACTTCAGGGGTGTAGTTGCAACGTTGTTGATTAGGTTTGCTTATTTCAAACACAACAATAGCTGATCTACAAGCTCACAACATGTCACTTCATGACACATTAGCTCACAACAAAAGCAAGGGCTCGCAACTCACTTTGTAATCCAAGTATTTATTCAACTCACTTTGTAATGCTCCAAGTATTTATTCAACTCTCTTTGTAATGCTCCAAGTATTTATTCAACTCTCTTTGTAATGCTCCAAGTATTTATTCAACTCTCTTTGTAATGCTCCAAGTATTTATTCAACTCACTTTGTAATGCTCCAAGTATTTATTCAACTCACTTTGTAATCCAAGTATTTATTCAACTCACTTTGTAATGCTCCAAGTATTTATTCAACTCTCTTTGTAATGCTCCAAGTATTTATTCAACTCTCTTTGTAATGCTCCAAGTATTTATTCAACTCACTTTGTAATGCTCCAAGTATTTATTCAACTCTCTTTGTAATGCTCCAAGTATTTATTCAACTCTCTTTGTAATGCTCCAAGTATTTATTCAACTCTCTTTGTAATGCTCCAAGTATTTATTCAACTCTCTTTGTAATGCTCCAAGTATTTATTCAACTCACTTTGTAATGCTCCAAGTATTTATTCAACTCTCTTTGTAATGCTCCAAGTATTTATTCAACTCACTTTGTAATGCTCCAAGTATTTATTCAACTCTCTTTGTAATGCTCCAAGTATTTATTCAACTCACTTTGTAATGCTCCAAGTATTTATTCAACTCACTTTGTAATCCAAGTATTTATTCAACTCACTTTGTAATGCTCCAAGTATTTATTCAACTCACTTTGTAATGCTCCAAGTATTTATTCAACTCACTTTGTAATCCAAGTATTTATTCAACTCTCTTTGTAATGCTCCAAGTATTTATTCAACTCTCTTTGTAATGCTCCAAGTATTTATTCAACTCACTTTGTAATGCTCCAAGTATTTATTCAACTCTCTTTGTAATGCTCCAAGTATTTATTCAACTCACTTTGTAATGCTCCAAGTATTTATTCAACTCACTTTGTAATGCTCCAAGTATTTATTCAACTCACTTTGTAATCCAAGTATTTATTCAACTCTCTTTGTAATGCTCCAAGTATTTATTCAACTCTCTTTGTAATGCTCCAAGTATTTATTCAACTCTCTTTGTAATGCTCCAAGTATTTATTCAACTCTCTTTGTAATGCTCCAAGTATTTATTCAACTCACTTTGTAATGCTCCAAGTATTTATTCAACTCTCTTTGTAATGCTCCAAGTATTTATTCAACTCACTTTGTAATGCTCCAAGTATTTATTCAACTCACTTTGTAATCCAAGTATTTATTCAACTCACTTTGTAATGCTCCAAGTATTTATTCAACTCTCTTTGTAATGCTCCAAGTATTTATTCAACTCACTTTGTAATGCTCCAAGTATTTATTCAACTCTCTTTGTAATCCAAGTATTTATTCAACTCTCTTTGTAATCCAAGTATTTATTCAACTCACTTTGTAATGCTCCAAGTATTTATTCAACTCTCTTTGTAATCCAAGTATTTATTCAACTCTCTTTGTAATCCAAGTATTTATTCAACTCTCTTTGTAATGCTCCAAGTATTTATTCAACTCACTTTGTAATGCTCCAAGTATTTATTCAACTCTCTTTGTAATGCTCCAAGTATTTATTCAACTCTCTTTGTAATGCTCCAAGTATTTATTCAACTCACTTTGTAATGCTCCAAGTATTTATTCAACTCACTTTGTAATGCTCCAAGTATTTATTCAACTCTCTTTGTAATGCTCCAAGTATTTATTCAACTCTCTTTGTAATGCTCCAAGTATTTATTCAACTCTCTTTGTAATGCTCCAAGTATTTATTCAACTCTCTTTGTAATCCAAGTATTTATTCAACTCACTTTGTAATGCTCCAAGTATTTATTCAACTCTCTTTGTAATGCTCCAAGTATTTATTCAACTCACTTTGTAATCCAAGTATTTATTCAACTCACTTTGTAATCCAAGTATTTATTCAACTCTCTTTGTAATGCTCCAAGTATTTATTCAACTCACTTTGTAATCCAAGTATTTATTCAACTCACTTTGTAATCCAAGTATTTATTCAACTCACTTTGTAATCCAAGTATTTATTCAACTCTCTTTGTAATGCTCCAAGTATTTATTCACAATCACAGCAGGCAGGACATACGTTTCCACCCGTATTGGTCTTTCTCAAGTATATACTTGAGAAAGACCAATACGGGTGGAAACGTATGTCCTGTTGGGAGCCCTTGCTTTTGTTGTGAGCTAATGTGTCATGAAGCGACATTTTGTCAGCTTGTAGATCGCTTATATAAGAATATCTGATCTACAAACGCTACAAAATGCTGTTCCACAAAAACAAAACCACTGATCTTTCAACATGTATTGTGATAGTTGTGAGCTTGTAGATCAGCAATATTTCATAAATAGCCAATCTGAAAGATCATGTCGTGTATTTTCACACAACTAACCCAGTAAACTCACTAAACTAGAGATAAATGAACTCTCTAGACAAAAGCGAACTGTAGAGTCAAAACCTTACATCAGATTAAGAAACGCATGCAGGCAGAGAGAGTTTTCCTCGGAGTGTTGATTCGACCATTTATTTCAGACCAAAGACACAGACAGAGAGAGCTTCCCGCGGCCCTGGCCCACGGGAGCTCAAGCAAAGCTGACCACCTCGGCGACCAGCCTGCCAGAGACTACTACCTACATTTACAGTTGACATGATATATACGTTCACAAAACATTCTGGAAGGGTGGAGTTAAGAATTACATAGAGATTGAGACGAAACATTGGTGTCTTCAGAAATGTCCCAAAAGGTTCCTGGAGGACAATGGAATACTAAATTTATCCAACACCTCAACACAGCCTCAAAGGATTAGAACAATGCCTGCCCACAGGGTACTTGGGCTGAGGTGATGGCTCTCCAGACCTGTTGGAGACATGTCTCTCACCAACCATGATCAACTTAGCACTGTGACCAAAATGTATAGTCTAATTATTGACAGAATATAGCATTATGGACTATATCTACGAGACCACAGTCCCCCCTTTCAACAGACTTACCGTCTGTTGAATACAAAATATATATAGTCCATATTCACAACTGTTGCACACCCCCCTTGACCCCATCATAGCCTACCAAACATCAGGAAAAACAACAAAAAAGTCACACATTACAAGGAGTTCCCAAAATGGTTACAACTGTTCTCGTCCTTCTAATGATTCCTTTTTACATCCACACAATTTCATCAATGTACACCTTGCATCACTTTTCAACACATTAAGACACTCACAATTCCGCTGTCTGTAACTTCAAATCACTTTTTAAACGTCTTCCACATAACCACATGATCAATGATAGAAATGAAACTTTAAACATACTGACATTAAATCACAACAATTTCGTCTTAACCCCTTTGTTTCACTTTGAAACACCCACTTTTACGGAATAATTATTGGCCTTCAATCTTAATAACTAAACACCCAGTTTAATATGATATTAAGATTAAAACATATCCGATAACATTCATTTTCAAATACGTTTTTTGGACATATTCGATAAATTATATTTTGAAACGTCTCTCCTTCAAAGGCTCGGTAACGCCTCTCCTTCAAAGGCTCGGTAACGCCTCTCCTTCAAAGGCTCGGTAACGCCTCTCCTTCAAAGGCTCGGTAACGTCTCTCCTTCAAAGGCTCGGTAATGTCTCTCCTTCAAAGGCTCGGTAACGTCTCTCCTTCAAAGGCTCGGTAACGTCTCTCCTTCAAAGGCTCGGTAACGCCTCTCCTTCAAAGGCTCGGTAACGTCTCTCCTTCAAAGGCTCGGTAACGTCTCTCCTTCAAAGGCTCGGTAACGCCTCTCCTTCAAAGGCTCGGTAACGTCTCTCCTTCAAAGGCTCGGTAACGTCTCTCCTTCAAAGGCTCGGTAACGTCTCTCCTTCAAAGGCTCGGTAACGCCTCTCCTTCAAAGGCTTGGTAACGTCTCTCCTTCAAAGGCTCGGTAACGTCTCTCCTTCAAAGGCTCGGTAACGCCTCTCCTTCAAAGGCTCGGTAACGTCTCTCCTTCAAAGGCTCGGTAACGTCTCTCCTTCAAAGGCTCGGTAACGCCTCTCCTTCAAAGGCTCGGTAACGTCTCTCCTTCAAAGGCTCGGTAACACCTCTCCTTCAAAGGCTCGGTAACACCTCTCCTTCAAAGGCTCGGTAACGCCAGTACGGCGACCGCTCCCGTCCTACGGCCGTTTTAGGTACCAATTAAGACTTAAAGAAGCATCTATGCTTATCAGGTTACTACCGGGTTACTCCCTCTATGCTTATCAGGTTACTACCGGGTTACTTCCTCACGTTTAAAGGCAAAAGTTTTCTCAATAATAACAAAATAATCTTGCACGTCATGGAAACTAACTGCCTTAGTTGACTATTATTGCAAACTAAATTTCACACGAGAAAAGAATAATCAGCTTTACTGATTCCAAGACGAATTACAATCTGATGCGTAATGAGAGGATCATCTCGTCCGCCTGACACAGCAACATACAATTGTTTCAATAAAGCTAAACTTATTTAATCATTCTCCTAATTACCCCATAGGCTCTATTTCTTGAATCAACTTTTAACTAATTTAACTTCGACAAAACACAGACATCAACATATGCCGCCCTACATAATACGCTGAATAGACTTACATTTAGACACACTTTTTGAATACAGATAAAGACTGTTGAATCTCTCCATCCATTATTAATAAAACTTCTTATAATGTCGCTCTTTTCATTGTCTCTCACCTCATGTCCGTTTCAGCCATACTTGGGTCAAACAGGCTCCATGAAGAACAGTTGAACTGTTCTCGCGCACCGCACGTCGCTCTGTCCATTGCCTATCCAAACACAGAACCCATTCTCCCCCCTTCCAGACATTATATGAATATGAAATATCACATAAATGACTGGAAAGAAAAATATGAACGCTTGTGCAGCTACAGGCCCAGTCAAAACAAAGATACGTGACGCAAAATGAGCTCGCAGATCCGCTGTATTTGAAGAATGAATGAAACCCGTGGTCGCCGTCCGTGGCCACCCCGCTGCTGATGAATCGAGCGCTCTCCTCCCGGTGCACGGTCCGCTGCGACGAACGCTCTCCGTCCGATGCTCGGTGAAGGCCGTGTAGAGACGTCTCCTCCCTCGGGTTGGAGACCCGCTGCTCCCCGCTGAGACGTCTCCTCCCTCAGGTTGGAGACCCGCTGCTCCCCGCTGAGACGTCTCCTCCCTCAGGTTGGAGACCCGCTGCTCCCCGCCGAGACGTGAAGAGAAGCATGGTCCGTGTAGAGACGTCTCCTCCCTCAGGTTGGAGACCCGCTGCTCCCCGCCGAGACGTGAAGAGAAGCATGGTCCGTGTAGAGACGTCTCCTCCCTCGGGTTGGAGACCCGCTGCTCCCCGCTGAGACGTGAAGAGAAGCATGGTCCCCGTCGACGCGCTGTGGAGGCCCGCTGCACTCCGCCTCGTCGCCGAGTCCAGGCCGCTGTTCATCGGAGCGCACTGTTTGCGCCTTTGTCCTTCTCCTCGCTGAACGCCGGTCGCCGAAAAATCAAACTAAACCGTTGGTTGCCGAAATCAGACTGAATTGTCCAAAAGTCCACTGGTTCCTTTCCTAACTGGCGCAAAAAGGCACCATGAAGGCCGGGTTCGCACCACTCTGTCGTGTATTTTCACACAACTAACCCAGTAAACTCACTAAACTAGAGATAAATGAACTCTCTAGACAAAAGCAAACTGTAGAGTCAAAACCTTACATCAGATTAAGAAACGCAGGCAGAGAGAGTTTTCCTCGGAGTGTTGATTCGACCATTTATTTCAGACCAAAGACACAGACAGAGAGAGCTTCCCGCGGCCCTGGCCCACGGGAGCTCAAGCAAAGCTGACCACCTCGGCGACCAGCCTGCCAGAGACTACTACCTACATTTACAGTTGACATGATATATACGT
Source organism: Electrona antarctica (assembly GCF_951216825.1). Taxonomy (NCBI): domain Eukaryota; kingdom Metazoa; phylum Chordata; class Actinopteri; order Myctophiformes; family Myctophidae; genus Electrona; species Electrona antarctica. The sequence continues at coordinate 66,078 of NW_027637654.1, forward strand.
TCACAAAACAACAGTTGAATTCTGGAAGGGTGGAGTTAAGATTTACATAGAGATTGAGAAAAAACATTGGTGTCTTCAGAAACGTCCCAAAATGTTCCTGGAGGACAATAGAATACTACATTTATCCAACACCTCACAACACAGCCTCAAAGGATTAGAACAATGCCTGCCCACAGGGTACTTGGGCTGAGGTGAGACATGTTGGAGACATGTCTCACCTCAACCATGATCAACTTAGCACCGTGACCATAATGTATAGTCTAATTATTGACAGAATATAGCATTATGGACTATATCTACGAGACCACACTCACAATGCATGTATCGTGACATGTTGTGAGCTTGTAGACTGGCTATATTTCAAACCTAAAAATAGCCGATCTACAAACTCACAATCCATTGCATTTGAGGCAGCGGTGGCCGAACGGTTTGCGGAGCGGTCTTGATAACCGGAAGGTCGCCAGTTCGTATCCCCGGACCGGCACGTTAAAATTACCACCGCTGAAGTGCCCTTGAGCAAGGCATTGAACCCCAACCATGAAATGTTCTATGAGCAGGGCGTGGCTGTAAACAAGCATCTCGAGCTTAGTCCACTTACCCTGGGTAAACAAAGAACGTTGCTTTGCTTTGCTTTGCATCATGCTGCGTGGTGAGCTTTGATATGATATATATATCCTATATTCCAATACGGACTGACGCGCGGGCACCAGCGTAACATGTGAACCTGTGAGGCTCACCTTTGATCCAATCTGCATCCAAACTGTTCAGAGCTCTGTCACACAGACCGTCACAATGAATGGACAGCCTCACACACTTTATACACACTTTATCACCATTGAAGACTATTCTCCAACGATTTCAAATCTTAATGCTATTGGTTGGGACCAGAGCGGGGGTGGGCCAATGGGTGAGCCCGCCCCTCCTACAGCAGACCCTATTAATATTTATCAAATAACTAAATACTGAATCAAGCAACTTAAAAACTGTCCGGGCTTAATCTTTGACACAAGCATTTGCTACTGGTAGGACTCTTGTTCCAATAGTTTGCAGTCTTCTCTCAAAATAATAATATTTGAACTGAGGACCCTCCCAAATAATATTTAAAAAAAACATTGTAGTTAACTGAAACTAATAAAAACTAAAATTAAATTAAAAAACGATAACTAAACTGAAACTGTATTGTGTGTTCACAAAACTAACTAAAACTAACTGAAATTATAGACAAAATACCCTTTTTTATTTTTTTGTATTCATATTTATATGCCTTTCGTATATTTATAATATAAACCTTTTAAATTCATTCGATTTATCTCCTCATTTCTCCAACAAGTTTTCAGTGCGCTCGTGTGTGCACGTCTTCGTGTGTGTGTGTGTGTGTGTGTGTGTGTGTGTGTGTGTGTGTGTGTGTGTGTGTGTGTGTGTGTGTGTGTGTGTGTGTGTGTGTGTGTGTGTGTGTGTGTGTGTGTGTGTGTGTGTGTGTGTGTGTGTGTGTGTGTGTGTGTGTGTGTGTGTGTGTGTGTGTGTGTGTGTGTGTGTGTGTGTGTGTGTGTGTGTGTGTGTGTGTGTGTGTGTGCGTGCGTGCGTGCGTGCGTGCGTGCGTGCGTGCGTGCGTGCGTGCGTGCGTGCGTGCGTGCGTGCGTGCGTGCGTGCGTGCGTGCGTGCGTGCGTGCGTGCGTGCGTGCGTGCGTGCGTGCGTGCGTGCGTGCGCGGGGGCGGGGGTGTGCGCTCGTGCATGCGTGTGTGCACGTCAACATATTTGTGTGCATGTGCATGCATGCATGTGTGTGCGTGCGTGTGTGCACGTCTTCGTGTGTGTGCGCGCATGCGTGCGTGTGCGTGCATGCATGTGCGGATGCGGGGGTGCGTGTGTGTCTGTGTGTGCGTGCATGTCTTCATGTTTGTGTGTGCGTTTGAGCACGTGTGTCTGTGTGTGTCACTCACTGAATAATGTTTTAATGTCATTGACACCGATTGTTGAAGGGTTAAAGTGTGTGTGTGTGTGTGTGTGTGTGTGTGTGTTTGTGTTTGTGCGCTCGTGCATGCGTGTGTGCACGTCTTCATGTTTGTGTGTGTGTGCGTGCGTGCGTGTGTGTCACTCAGTGAATAATGTTTTTAATGTTTACTGTGTTGTTTTCTCATCAGATTCCCAGCGTCTCACACTGGACACAAACACAGCACACTGTGACCTCACTCTGTCTGAGGACAACAGGAAGGTCACAGCGGTGAAGGGACAGCGTCATCAGTATCCTGATCATCCTGAGAGGTTTGATGTCTGGCCTCAGGTTCTGAGTGCAGAGATTGTGAGCGAACGCTGCTACTCTGAGGTAGAGTGCAGTGGAGACGTTCGTATAGCAGGGACTGACAGAAGAATCAGCAGGAAAGGACGTGGTGTTGACTGTGGCCTTGGATACAATGTCTGGTCATGGAGTCTGGTGTGTTATGGTGACCGTTACGCTGCCAGACACAATGGGAAGGATACTGACCTCCCTGTCCGTCGCTCTGGACGCTCCAACAGAGCAGCAGTGGATGAAGACCGTGAGGTCAGTGAGGTCAGCGAGGTCAGTGAGGACGGGGTCTTCAGAGTAGCAGTGTACGTGGACCGTCCCGCTGGGACTCTGTCCTTCTATGACGTGTCCTCAGAGGACACTCTGACCCACCTGTACACCTTCCAGATCACGTCCACTGAACCGCTATGTGTTGGGTTCTGGTTGGGGTCTGGCTCCTCAGTGTCTCTGTGTGAGCAGAGATAGAGTCTCTATGCGAGGGTCACATCAGGTCACCATGGTTACTCCACATTAGGGCATTAAGCAACTAGTCGACTAGTTTACTAGGAACCCCCTCAAGACACTGAACATGTGTTGTACCAGGGACCCCCATCTGAACATGTGTTGTACCAGGGACCCCCATCTGAACATTTGTTGTACCAGGGACCCCCATCTGAACATGTGTTGTACCAGGGACCCCCATCTGAACATGTGTTGTACCAGGGACCCCCATCTGAACATGTGTTGTACCAGGGACCCCCATCTGAACATGTGTTGTACCTGGGACCCCCATCTGAACATGTGTTGTACCTGGGACCCCCATCTGAACATGTGTTGTATACCAGGGACCTCCATCTGAACATGTGTTGTACCAGGGACCCCCATCTGAACATGTGTTGTACCAGGGACCCCCATCTGAACATGTGTTGTACCAGGGACCCCCATCTGAACATGTGTTGTACCAGGGACCCCCATCTGAACATGTGTTGTACCAGGGACCCCCATCTGAACATGTGTTGTACCAGGGACCCACATCTGAACATGTGTTGTACCAGGGACCCCCATCTGAACATGTGTTGTACCAGGGACCCCCATCTGAACATGTGTTGTACCAGGGACCCCCATCTGAACATGTGTTACACCAGGGACCCCCATCTGAACATGTGTTACACCAGGGACCCCCATCTGAACATGTGTTGTACCAGGGACCCCCATCTGAACATGTGTTACACCAGGGACCCCCATCTGAACATGTGTTGTACCAGGGACCCCCATCTGAACATGTGTTGTACCAGGGACCCCCATCTGAACATGTGTTGTACCAGGGACCCCCATCTGAACATGTGTTGTACCAGGGACCCCCATCTGAACATGTGTTACACCAGGGACCCCCATCTGAACATGTGTTACACCAGGGACCCCCATCTGAACATGTGTTACACCAGGGACCCCCATCTGAACATGTGTTGTACCAGGGACCCACATCTGAACATGTGTTACACCAGGGACCCCCATCTGAACATGTGTTGTACCAGGGACCCCCATCTGAACATGTGTTACACCAGGGACCCCCATCTGAACATGTGTTACACCAGGGACCCCCATCTGAACATGTGTTGTACCAGGGACCCCCATCTGAACATGTGTTACACCAGGGACCCCCATCTGAACATGTGTTACACCAGGGACCCCCATCTGAACATGTGTTACACCAGGGACCCCCATCTGAACATGTGTTGTACCAGGGACCCCCATCTGAACATGTGTTACACCAGGGACCCCCATCTGAACATGTGTTACACCAGGGACCCCCATCTGAACATGTGTTACACCAGGGACCCCCATCTGAACATGTGTTGTACCAGGGACCCCCATCTGAACATGTGTTACACCAGGGACCCCCATCTGAACATGTGTTACACCAGGGACCCCCATCTGAACATGTGTGTTCTACAAGAAGTTTAATTGTTTAATAAATTGATTATTTAAAGTTGGTCGGTCCTGTTTATTAATATTATTATTACTAACATGTTAATTAATCTATTCATATTATTATTACTAACATGTCTATCTATTCATATTATTACTAACATGTTAATTCATCTATTCATATTATTACTAACATGTTAATTAATCTAATAATATTAGATTATTGCACGCACGCACGCACGCACGCACGCACGCACGCACGCACGCACGCACGCACGCACGCTACAAACATACTTACAGGTGTTTGATTCAAACTCCTTCATGTCTGTCAATCATTGATTATATCAGAATATATTTAGTGATTCAACCTTTTAACAAAAAACCTCTTGTTTTAACCATAAAATATCACTTAACTTAACCTACACTTTAAAAAAGGACAACTTTATAGACACAAGAGGATGATGGAGGATATTGTTATAATATAATACAATTATTAATTATTAAAATGATGACATCATGATCCCTGATTTTATGATTCATGAAATCATTCAGGTTTTATTTTTCCCTCATGTTTTTATTTCTCTAATTGATTAACAAACATCAGCTCTGTTTATAGTGTTGTGAAAATAGCAGATCTACAAGCTCAAAATGCATCGCACTGTGATGTGTTGTGAGCTTGTAGATATGCTATTTTCAATATTTCTGTATTTAAATGTTTTAGGGGGAAGATTTTGCCTATAATAACATTTCCAAAATAGGGATTGATTATTAATCGGTTCATTTATCAACTTTTAATGATTAACAATTATTTTAATAATGATTAAAATGTAGTTGTATTAACTGTTGCACTCCTAGATGGACCTAGAAACCATATTGACAGTACCCGAGACCAACAGCAGGGGGCAGCAATACGCCAACAGGCTGTTACACCTAGAAACTGATTGATTGATTGATTGATTGATTTTGATTGAAATATTTATTAACAGTTTGCAGAATTACAGTACATTTCAAGCACAAACTCAATACAAAGGCTGTTAACTGTGAGTGGATGACCCAATTAAGCATTACACTTGTTTACAAGAGGGTCCACCATGTTCAATTCATCAAAACATTTAGAGACGTACAAATAGACACTTCTATATAGACAAAGAACAGAACAGGAATTCATCATAATGGAGGTAAAAAGGGAAAAGAAACATATACAGTGAGGGAAAAAAGGGGGGGGGGGGGGGGGGGGGGGCGGTGGGGGGGCATTCACGTTCAGCTCCGTTCCTTTCTTTGTTTGCCTTGGAGGAGCTGCGTTGGGTCCCCAAGTCGGCTCCGTGGCCGTACCTTGAGTTGGCTGTGTGGCCGTGACCGTCTCTTGTGTTGTCCTTGCGTTGGGTCCCCAAGTCGGCTCCGTGGCCATACCTTGAGTTGGCTGTGTGGCCGCGACCGTCTCTTGTGTTGTCCTTGCGTCCGTGTTTGAGGGATTCAGATTTTACGGGGGCCAGTTTCGAATTACAGCCATCCGTAGGTGCCCTTTGAGAGCGGTTTTGAAGGAGTCAAGGGATTCGCATGTCTTAATGACTGTTGGTAGGGCGTTCCACATTTTGGTGGCATAGGAGCGAAAATAATTTAGTCCCTTGTTTGTGCCGAATCTGGGGTGTACATGGTTCGTTGCACTTCCTCTGGTGTTGTGGGTGTGGACTTTGTTAACATTAAGGAAGTATCTAGACAGGTACATGGGTATCTTGGTGGTGTATCGAATCTTGTGGACCAGACCCATTGCAAGATGCTGTACTCTGTCGTCGACCCTAAGCCATTCCAGCCTGTCGAAGTGGGCAGGGGTGAGGTGGTTTCGGGGGGCGAGGCCAAGTAGGAGCCTGACCAGTTTGTTTTGGGAAGTCTGGGGCCTAGTTAAGGTCTTCAAGGTGTTTTTGTTGACCAGTGAGGAGATCCTGTAAAGGAATCTTGTTCTTTGGTTGACCTTTTTGATTACGCGTTGGTGGCCATTTTATCACCGGAAAGATTAGCCTCCAGGATGGAACCTAGGTAGGTAATTTCATCTTTACGTGTGATAACACTCTCACCCACTCTAACCAAGAAGCCATCTGCCTTGCTGAGATTACTATTAGAGCCAAAGAGAATGGATTCAGTTTTTCCCAGGTGTAAAGATAGATTGTTATCAGCGAGCCAGGTGCAGATTCTACCGAGTTCAGAGCTGAGGGCCTTTTCAACCTGCAGTTTGTTCCTGTCCGAGACTAGCAGTGCCGAGTTATCTGCGAACAGGAACAATGCTGGGGTTGGGGGGGGGGGGGGGGGGACAGTGTTCCATTCACCTGCACCATCTGTTCTCTCCCCTCCAGGTAGGATTGCATCCAGCTCACTGAAACCATAGTGACAGTACCCGAGACCAACAGCAGGGGGCAGCAATACGCCAACAGGCGTAACTGTGCAGTGTTGACTGACTGTTGACACTTTTAGATGATAAAAATATAAATATAAGAGCCCCCCTCAAAAACTATACATGTAACTTTTGGCTCACCGTTGAGCAAAGGTGTGTGTGTGTGTGTGTGTGTGTGTGTGTGTGTGTGTGTGTGTGTGTGTGTGTGTGTGTGTGTGTGTGTGTGTGTGTGTGTGTGTGTGTGTGTGTGTGTGTGTGTGTGTGTGTGTGTGTGTGTGTGTGTGTCGTATCTTATGGACACGAGACCATACAAACTTAACCAAAACGGGAGAGCAAGATAATTGTGTGAGACACGGCAGACAGAGTGATGTTCCTCAGAGATGTTGGTTTATTTCGAAGTACACAGCATAGCATACAGGCTCCTCCGGCGGCCTTACGCCGTCCCAGACTGACTGACTGACATAGAAATCAACTAGCTTAAGTACAGTTTTACACAATACACATAGCTCCAGACAGCTGGCCCCCTAGATAGGTAGAGACCCTTTGATCCATTTACCATTTGATCAACCATTCCAACAGTGACCACTTTGAACCCCTGTTTACAACACATGTAAATGTCCTTTGGGTGTTTCCCAGGAACTGAACTCGAGACAAAAGGCACTGAATCAGGCCATCCACACCCCGGGGGTCCCGAGCCAAGTGCTTGAAGTTGAGACAAGCATCTCGGACCGACACCTCCAAATAGTATGAGCTAAAATAGGTCTACTGCATGTCACATTTTGTAAGAGAACATGAGATATTGAAGAATTATGGATTTCAATATTCCACATGTGTGTACACTGCCTGCCTGCCTGCCTGCCTGCCTGCCTGCCTAGTGCCTGCCTGCCTGCCTGCCTGTCTGTCTGTCTGTCTGTGAGTAGAGCCTTTAGATGCAGACAGGACCCGTTTTATGTCATAATATTTATTAATTTCATTCATATTTATTATTTATATCTATAAATGGTTGGTGGAGCAATCCGGATGAGATGTTCTGATTGGTGGCAGTGTCCTAAATCACACTGTAGGAAGTATTTATACATGTCCTAAATCACACTGTAGGAAGTATTTATACATGTCCTAAATCACACTGTAGGAAGTATTTATACATGTCTTAAATCACACTGTAGGAAGTATTTATACATGTCCTAAATCACACTGTAGGAAGTATTTATACATGTCTTAAATCACACTGTAGGAAGTATTTATACATGTCCTAAATCACACTGTAGGAAGTATTTATACATGCCTTAAATCACACTGTAGGAAGTATTTATACATGTCTTAAATCACACTGTAGGAAGTATTTATACATGCCTTAAATCACACTGTAATAAGTATTTATACATGTCCTAAATCACACTGTAGGAAGTATTTATACATGTCCCTAAATCACACTGTAGGAAGTATTTATACATGTCTTAAATCACACTAGGAAGTATTTATACATGTCCCTAAATCACACTGTAGGAAGTATTTATACATGTCTTAAATCACACTGTAGGAAGTATTTATACATGTCCTAAATCACACTGTAGGAAGTATTTATACATGTCCTAAATCACACTGTAGGAAGTATTTATACATGCCTTAAATCACACTGTAGGAAGTATTTATATATGTCTTAAATCACACTGTAGGAAGTATTTATACATGCCTTAAATCACACTGTAATAAGTATTTATACATGTCCTAAATCACACTGTAGGAAGTATTTATACATGTCCCTAAATCACACTGTAGGAAGTATTTATACATGTCTTAAATCACACTGTAGGAAGTATTTATACATGTCCTAAATCACACTGTAGGAAGTATTTATACATGTCCTAAATCACACTGTAGGAAGTATTTATACATGTCCTAAATCACACTGTAGGAAGTATTTATACATGTCCTAAATCACACTGTAGGAAGTATTTATACATGTCTTAAATCACACTGTAGGAAGTATTTATACATGTCCTAAATCACACTGTAGGAAGTATTTATACATGTCTTAAATCACACTGTAGGAAGTATTTATACATGTCCTAAATCACACTGTAGGAAGTATTTATACATGCCTTAAATCACACTGTAGGAAGTATTTATACATGTCTTAAATCACACTGTAGGAAGTATTTATACATGCCTTGAATCACACTGTAATAAGTATTTATACATGTCCTAAATCACACTGTAGGAAGTATTTATACATGTCCCTAAATCACACTGTAGGAAGTATTTATACATGTCTTAAATCACACTAGGAAGTATTTATACATGTCCCTAAATCACACTGTAGGAAGTATTTATACATGTCTTAAATCACACTGTAGGAAGTATTTATACATGTCCTAAATCACACTGTAGGAAGTATTTATACATGTCCTAAATCACACTGTAGGAAGTATTTATACATGCCTTAAATCACACTGTAGGAAGTATTTATACATGTCTTAAATCACACTGTAGGAAGTATTTATACATGCCTTAAATCACACTGTAATAAGTATTTATACATGTCCTAAATCACACTGTAGGAAGTATTTATACATGTCCCTAAATCACACTGTAGGAAGTATTTATACATGTCTTAAATCACACTAGGAAGTATTTATACATGTCCCTAAATCACACTGTAGGAAGTATTTATACATGTCTTAAATCACACTGTAGGAAGTATTTATACATGTCCTAAATCACACTGTAGGAAGTATTTATACATGTCCTAAATCACACTGTAGGAAGTATTTATACATGTCTTAAATCACACTGTAGGAAGTATTTATACATGTCCCTAAATCACACTGTAGGAAGTATTTATACATGTCCTAAATCACACTGTAGGAAGTATTTATACATGTCCCTAAATCACACTGTAGGAAGTATTTATACATGTCTTAAATCACACTGTAGGAAGTATTTATACATGTCCCTAAATCACAATTTAGGAAGTAATTATTATTGTTGTTGTTGTTGTTGTTGTTGTTGTTATTATTTCATATTTGTTTGTCTTTAAATGTTCTGATGAATTGAATAGAAAATCTTTAGGGCTTGTTTTCATGGTTTGTTGCTTATAGCTCTCTCAGAATCTGGCAACACCGCTTCAGGGTTCCCTTCTGCCGGGGTTGCCACGTCCGCTCATTATAAGCGACATTAGGTTTGTTTTACAGTACCGGTCTTTCTTCAACCTGTCAAAACATCTTCAAGTCAAGGACTGTATGGACCCCCACGGACCTCCACATTTACACTACAGCCAGGGACCCCCACATTTACAGCCTGTGTATTTGGTGGTGCCTTGGACCCCCAGTCCACATACAAGATGTGTATTTGTATTCAAAGTAACATTCCAAATTATTCCCCCTTTTCCCCAAGATGTGTATTCATTATTATTATTATTATTATTATTATTATTATTATTATTATTATTATTATTATTATTATTATTATTTCAATATAGCAGATCTACAAGCCCATGCAGTCAACTTCCTTTGGGGCTCATTTTCACAGCCGTGGTTTGCTTATTAGTGCCTGGATGTGGCAACCTCTCTGCGTCCTACAACAGGATGTGGCAACCACCTCTCTGCTTCCTACAAGGCTCCGTCTTTTTGGCAAATCTAGAACTTCCTGTTTGAGAGCTAGCAAATTTAAGACATCCGGTTGCTTTCAGAATAAAAGCGTCGTTAATTAAATAATTATTACATTACATTATTAGTATTATTATTACATTACAGTTATTGTGAAGACATACATTATGTTTCTGTGTAAAAATAAGTAATGAAATAACGTAAAAAAGTTATCTAAATGGATAAATGCCCAAGTCTATGCACTGGAGTGCCCAAGTCCATTCACTGGAGTGCATGGACTTTATAAAGTGGATGCTGGACAAAAATCCCTTCTATGTATCGTCTAGTGTGACATATGCACATGTCCGGGGAGACCTCCTCTACAACACCACACTGTCCGCTAAGCAGCAGAGGTGTACAAATTAAATTGGCACACCATACAGCGAGGTGAAAGGTAAAAAATATCCCATTTCCAGACTAAAGTCAACTAAAGTGGACACTGGACAAAAATCCCTGCTATGTATCGACTAGTGTGACATACGCACATGTCCGTGGAGACCTCCTCTACAACACCACACCGTCCGCTTTATAAAGTCCATGCACTCCAGTGAATAGCATTTATCCATTTAGATAACTTTTTAATTACTTATCTTTACACAGAAACATTACTTATTACTTATTTTTACACAGAAACATAATGTGTGTCCTATAGCATCGTTTAAATGCTTACTTTATATTTTTTTCAATACTCTAGAGGGTACTCTTATTTTGAAGAGATCGTCCCCCGGAAGTCTTATATTTGCTAGCTTAGATTTGCCAGAAAAACAGTGCCTTCCTACAACGAGCCGGTTAGTGGAGGCTGAGCAGCGCTTCAGAAAACTACAACAATTACTAATAGTTTTACTACTAATACTACTAACTAGGCCTACTAATACTACTGCTAACTACTGCTAGTACTACTAACTACTGATACTTCCTACCGAACAATCCTCAGAGACAAAACAAGGTGAGTTTAATTACCAACAAAACCTTCTTAAACTACAGCGATATTAAATGAACAATAAGATGAGATTGATTGTATTTATCATTCAGTGGTCGTTCTGTTTAGAGCTGCTGATGGACACGCGCGCACACGCACGCACGCACGCACGCACGCACGCACGCACGCACGCACACACACACAGAGGATAAGGATATGTATTGGTTTGTTTGAATGATGGAGAAGATGATGCTAGCTGTGTGTGTGTGTGTGTGTGTGTGTGTGTGTGTGTGTGTGTGTGTGTGTGTGTGTGTGTGTGTGTGCTCGCTCTGCTCTTCTGGTTAACATGTTTACCTACGTCACAAACTGTCTGTCTGCCTGGGCTGACAGGCAGTGAGACAGGTTGTGGTGACAGACAGACAGGTTGGGATGGCAGACAGACAGACAGGTTGTGATGGCAGACCGACAGGTTGTGATGGCAGACAGACAGGTTGTGATGACAGACAGACAGACAGACAGGTTGGGATGGCAGACAGACAGACAGGTTGTGATGGCAGACAGACAGGTTGTGATGGCAGACAGACAGGTTGTGATGACAGACAGACAGACAGACAGACAGGTTGGGATGGCAGACAGACAGACAGGTTGTGATGACAGACAGACATTTTTACATGTCTTCTGTGGTCTCTAACATTACACCTAGCTACATGTTTAAGCATTTATTTCATATTTACATGTCTTCTGTGGTCTCTAACATTACACCTAGCTACATGTTTAAGCATTTATTTCATATTTACATGTCTTCTGTGGTCTCTAACATTACACCTAGCTACATGTTTAAGCATTTATTTCATATTTACATGTCTTCTGTGGTCTCTATCATTACACCTAGCTACATGTTTAAGCATTTATTTCATATTTACATGTCTTCTGTGGTCTCTAACATTACACCTAGCTACATGTTTAAGCATTTATTTCATATTTACATGTCTTCTGTGGTCTCTAACATTACACCTAGCTACATGTTTAAGCATTTATTTCATATTTACATGTCTTCTGTGGTCTCTAACATTACACCTAGCTACATGTTTAAGCATTTATTTCATATTTACATGTCTTCTGTGGTCTCTAACATTACACCTAGCTACATGTTTAAGCATTTATTTTTGGTGTTTAAAGTACCTTTTACATTTTTGGTGTTTAAAGCATTATATGTTATACTTTAGCTTTTGGAAAATAGCAGACCTACTAGCTCGTAGCGGGCGCCAAATACAGGTAATTCTGGGGGTCCTTGACATGAAAATGTTTGAGAACCAATGATATAGAAACATGATGTTTAACCCTGTGAGAACCAATGATATAGAAACATGAGGTTTAACCCTGTGAGAACCACTGATATAGAAACATGAGGTTTAACCCTGTGAGAACCACTGACGTAGAAACATGAGGTTTAACCCTGTGAGAACCACTGATATAGAAACATGATGTTTAACCCTGTGAGAACCACTGATATAGAAACATGAGGTTTAACCCTGTGAGAACCACTGATATAGAAACATGAGGTTTAACCCTGTGAGAACCACTGATATAGAAACATGAGGTTTAACCCTGTGAGAACCACTGATATAGAAACATGAGGTTTAACCCTGTGAGAACCACTGATATAGAAACATGATGTTTAACCCTGTGAGAACCACTGACGTAGAAACATGAGGTTTAACCCTGTGAGAACCACTGACGTAGAAACATGAGGTTTAACCCTGTGAGAACCACTGACGTAGAAACATGAGGTTTAACCCTGTGAGAACCACTGATATAGAAACATGAGGTTTAACCCTGTGAGAACCACTGACGTAGAAACATGAGGTTTAACCCTGTGAGAACCACTGATATAGAAACATGATGTTTAACCCTGTGAGAACCACTGATATAGAAACATGAGGTTTAACCCTGTGAGAACCACTGATATAGAAACATGAGGTTTAACCCTGTGAGAACCACTGATATAGAAACATGAGGTTTAACCCTGTGAGAACCACTGATATAGAAACATGAGGTTTAACCCTGTGAGAACCACTGATATAGAAACATGATGTTTAACCCTGTGAGAACCACTGACGTAGAAACATGAGGTTTAACCCTGTGAGAACCACTGACGTAGAAACATGAGGTTTAACCCTGTGAGAACCACTGACGTAGAAACATGAGGTTTAACCCTGTGAGAACCACTGATATAGAAACATGAGGTTTAACCCTGTGAGAACCACTGATATAGAAACATGAGGTTTAACCCTGTGAGAACCACTGATATAGAAACATGAGGTTTAACCCTGTGAGAACCACTGATATAGAAACATGAGGTTTAACCCTGTGAGAACCACTGATATAGAAACATGAGGTTTAACCCTGTGAGAACCACTGATATAGAAACATGAGGTTTAACCCTGTGAGAACCACTGATATAGAAACATGAGGTTTAACCCTGTGAGAACCACTGATATAGAAACATGAGGTTTAACCCTGTGAGAACCACTGATATAGAAACATGATGTTTAACCCTGTGAGAACCACTGATATAGAAACATGAGGTTTAACCCTGTGAGAACCACTGATATAGAAACATGAGGTTTAACCCTGTGAGAACCACTGATATAGAAACATGAGGTTTAACCCTGTGAGAACCACTGATATAGAAACATGATGTTTAACCCTGTGAGAACCACTGATATAGAAACATGAGGTTTAACCCTGTGAGAACCACTGATATAGAAACATGAGGTTTAACCCTGTGAGAACCACTGATATAGAAACATGAGGTTTAACCCTGTGAGAACCACTGATATAGAAACATGATGTTTAACCCTGTGAGAACCACTGATATAGAAACATGAGGTTTAACCCTGTGAGAACCACTGACGTAGAACCATGAGGTTTAACCCTGTGAGAACCACTGATATAGAAACATGAGGTTTAACCCTGTGAGAACCACTGATATAGAAACATGATGTTTAACCCTGTGAGAACCACTGATATAGAAACATGAGGTTTAACCCTGTGAGAACCACTGACGTAGAAACATGGGGTTTAACCCTGTGAGAACCACTGATATAGAAACATGATGTTTAACCCTGTGAGAACCACTGATATAGAAACATGAGGTTTAACCCTGTGAGAACCACTGATATAGAAACATGAGGTTTAACCCTGTGAGAACCACTGATATAGAAACATGAGGTTTAACCCTGTGAGAACCACTGATATAGAAACATTATGTTTAACCCTGTGAGAACCACTGATATAGAAACATGAGGTTTAACCCTGTGAGAACCACTGACGTAGAAACATGGGGTTTAACCCTGTGAGAACCACTGATATAGAAACATGATGTTTAACCCTGTGAGAACCACTGATATAGAAACATGAGGTTTAACCCTGTGAGAACCACTGATATAGAAACATGAGGTTTAACCCTGTGAGAACCACTGATATAGAAACATGAGGTTTAACCCTGTGAGAACCACTGACATAGAAACATGGGGTTTTAACCCTGTGAGAACCACTGACACAGAAACATGAGGTTTAACCCTGTGAGAACCACTGATATAGAAACATGAGGTTTTAACCCTGTGAGAACCACTGATATAGAAACATGAGGTTTTAACCCTGTGAGAACCACTGATATAGAAACATAGGCTTTAACCCTGTGAGAACCACTGACATAGAAACATGATGGTTTTCAGAAAACTGTCAGGATTTAGAAGATATTTGTAGAATCGTCTAAATGGGTTAAAGGGACCTCATGTTAAACTTTAGTTTTTATTTTATTTGTTTAAAATACAATACAAAGACTAGTCTGGACATTGGATCATAATGATGTCATAATGATGTCATGATGACATCACATGTTGTCTGTCAGTCCAGTGTGGAACTATAGTGGCCCTCTGGAGTGAGTGTGGAACTATAGTGGCCCTCTGGAGTGAGTGTGGAACTATAATGGCCCTCTGGAGTGAGTGTGGAACTATAGTGGCCCTCTGGAGTGAGTGTGGAACTATAGTGGCCCTCTGGAGTGAGTGTGGAACTATAGTGGCCATCTGGAGTGAGTGTGGAACTATAGTGGCCCTCTGGAGTGAGTGTGGAACTATAGTGGCCCTCTGGAGTGAGTGTGGAACTATAGTGGCCCTCTGGAGTGAGTGTGGAACTATAGTGGCCCTCTGGAGTGAGTGTGGAACTATAGTGGCCCTCTGGAGTGATTGTGGAACTATATTGGCCCTCTGGAGTGAGTGTGGAACTATAGTGGCCCTCTGGAGTGATTGTGGAACTATAGTGGCCCTCTGGAGTGATTGTGGAACTATAGTGGCCCTCTGGAGTGAGTGTGGAACTATAGTGGCCCTCTGGAGTGAGTGTGGAACTATGTGGCCCTCTGGAGTGAGTGTGGAACTATAGTGGCCCTCTGGAGTGAGCGTGGAACTATAGTGGCCCTCTGGAGTGAGCGTGGAACTATAGTGGCCCTCTGGAGTGAGCGTGGAACTATAGTGGCCCTCTGGAGTGAGCGTGGAACTATAGTGGCCCTCTGGAGTGAGTGTGGAACTATAGTGGCCCTCTGGAGTGAGTGTGGAACTATAGTGGCCCTCTGGAGTGAGTGTGGAACTATAGTGGCCCTCTGGAGTGAGTGTGGAAGTGACTATAGTGGCCCTCTGGAGTGAGTGTGGAACTATAGTGGCCCTCTGGAGTGAGTGTGGAAGTATAGTGGATACTGTATACTCAGTGTGGAACTACAGTATAGTGGCCCATTCTTTTCCATCATCAAAGTTGCCCAACGCTGATATACAACTCGCTGTTTACAACTCGGCCACAGAATATTCTCCTGAGTGCTCGTTCAGTAGAGGAGGAGCATTGATGGACGGGTCGATGCTTACCGTACTAGTGCTGACAGACTGTCTGATTCTCCGAGCTAGGAGAGCTGCTCTGTGTCAGAGAGAGTCTCTGCCAGACAGACACACCATTACATTTCACTGCTGCAAGTCACTGTCTCCACCAGGCCGAAGGCACTGTCTCCACCAGGCCGAAGGCACTGTCTCCACCAGGCCGAAGGCACTGTCTCCACCAGGCCGAAGGCACTGTCTCCACCAGGCCGAAGGCACTGTCTCCACCAGGCCGAAGGCACTGTCTCCACCAGGCCGAAGGCACTGTCTCCACCAGGCCGAAGGCACTGTCTCCACCAGGCCGAAGGCGTTGTGCACACTTTTATTATTTACTATAGTTCGTACTAGACCCCAAGAAATTACATCTGTCCACAAAAGATCACGGGATCTACTGAATGTGACAAACTGACATATTGAGCCTTAGTGTGGCATTGCCCCCCGAGTACCTCTATGTAAGATAGTAATGTCATTTCCTGGCGTCTAGTAGGACTATCTAGTAAATATTAATAAAGAAATTGGCGTAAAAACAATGTAAACTATAAAAAGTGCCCTTCTGGGCACAGGTCTCCACCAGGAGGATAGGACTGTGTGAGATGTTTAGGAGTAATATAAACATGTTTGCCTTTGATGGCAATTGGATGATTTGAGGCATTTTGTTCCAAAAATGTGTTTAGCAAAAATCAACCTGTTGGTGGCGCCAATGTGAAAAGGGTGGGATATATTCCTCAGCCCAGTAAGAAAATGTGTGAAAGATTTCACGTAAATTGCATGCTGCGTTCATGATTTGAGGCTTTTGTTCAAAACGGGGCAATCTTGCAAACTGTGAAAGCCAATTATAGCCAATTATGATGGAATATGAAATATCGGACAGATCCGACTTGAGCACATGACCATAGAGATACTGTGTAACGATTTGTGAGATTTTTGGACAGAATCTGGAGGAGTAATATCAAAAAATGTGTTTTACAAAAGTCGGCCTCCTGGTGGCGCTATAAAAGGCAGATGCGGAAAATGCAGGTCAAAGGTTTGTCCTTGGCCTCTAGGGAGTGTGCATGCAACGTTTCACGCAGATCGGTGCAGTTTTAGGTAAAACATGTGAAAAGCTGCCTCATGGTGGCGCTATAACAGGCCGTTCTGGAAAATGCGGGGCAGAG
This sequence comes from Electrona antarctica, assembly GCF_951216825.1. Classification (NCBI taxonomy): domain Eukaryota; kingdom Metazoa; phylum Chordata; class Actinopteri; order Myctophiformes; family Myctophidae; genus Electrona; species Electrona antarctica. Next base: position 83,299 of record NW_027637654.1, read on the forward strand.
GTTCATCGTTGGCATCCAGGGAGTGTGTGTGCAAAGTTTGGCATCGACCGGGTTAACGGTGCCGGAGATTAGCTGTACACAGACGGACGGAAGGAAGGACGGACGGACGGACACACACACACACGGACGGACGGACACACACGGACGGAGTGCAAAACATACTCTCTCCCCATGCCTTCGGCCTGGTGGAGACAAAAAGGACGTATTTAGCCCCATGTTGGAATGCCCCCGCCCCCCTGTCAAAAAGGGCTAAAAAATAAAATCGCTAAAACGAAAGAAAGCAGCAAATGGAACAAAAAAATCACACCTGTGTGAACTGAGTGGTGCAACTCCCCCCCTCTCTCTCTGTCTCTCATTAGCAGGCAACAGTGCAGCACTATCTGTCTCTCTCTGTTTCTGGCACAACAGCGCCACTTTTGGTACTCATTGGTACTGGTGCTCATAGTCACATAGGTAGGTGAACGGACACATATATGTTAACACGGACATTGCTGTTCCTTGGAGTGGTTGCACCACTACTTTCTCTAATAACAGCCTAAAACATGAACCTTTGTTGAAAAAAAACTAAAGTTGTCCTTTAAACATGTAGTTAGGTGTAATGCCTCGTCCACGATTATAATACCACCCCGTTTTTTAGGATATTTCCAAATATTTTGGGCTTCTTGACAAGTACATTTCACCGATAACCCACACCTTCAATCACTTTATATCATTCGCAGCTGATTCCGCAGCTCTGTAGCTGTACTGGGGAAGGGGAGCGCTTGATTTCCTTACGAACCCATGCCGTGCGGGCGTCTAAGCACCGCCCGGCTCATATGACTGTGAATGTGTGGCTCCAGGCAGCCCTGTAAAGACATCAAGCGCTATTCTCCCGTCACATAGCCTACTTGCCGAGCAAAACAAGGAAGTGACGTGGCTCGCTCTGGTGGCGCAAAGCATGGCTACTTTTGTGAATTTAATAGTTTTATTAGGTTAATATTCTATATGTTTGTAACCGTTTTAGAAAAGCAACAAGCCACTCGAGGCCCCAGCTTACCGGGTATTTTACAATGGCTGCACGTCGGGTCTGCCTACGCCTCCCAGACATTGTAAAATACCCGGTAAGCTGGGGCCTCGAGTGGCTTGTTGCTTAATTCTTCTCTGGAGTCCTGCCTCAAAGCAGACCAGAGGTAGAAAACTGTGGTTCCCTGATATCATCGCTAGGGACACATGCGTCAGTAAGCAGGAACTGGGGATGGCAATGAAGGACCGGGAAGTCTGGCATGACGTTGTGAAATCCATGATCTCGACCGCGGTCGAAAAATGATGATGTTGATGTGTGTGTGTGTGATCACCCTCCCCTGTGCTGTTTTGGCGCCTTCCGCTGAGACACACACACACACACACACACACACACACACACACACACACACACACACACACACACACACACACACAGAGAGAGAACGTGTTCTTCCACAGTAGCTCCATTGAGGCAGAATGTTTGGCTTCCAGGAACGACAACAAACACTTCCTTCTTACCAGGAAGATATTTACACCCCGCACGATATTTACACCCTGCACGGTATTTACACCCCGCACGACATCACCTCTTAACCCGTTTTGGTCGGGAACCCCTTTTGGTGTTTTAAACATTATCTTATAATTTAGCTATTGAAAAATAGCAGATCTACAAGCTTGTAGATCTGCTATTTTTGAAAAATCGTGAAAATATTTATTTCAGAAAACTGGAGGATTTAGAAGATTTTTTTTTTTAATTTCGAGGTCAGGCCTAAATGGGTTAAGCATTATGTTATACTTTAGCTGTTGAAAAATAGCAGATCTACAAGATCTACAAGATCAAGATCTACAGATCTACAAGCTACGAGCTTGTAGGTCTGTTCCCTGGAACAACATATTTTCAGATGGGGTCGGTGACCAAATGCATATAATATTTGGGGTTCTTGACATGAAATATTGAGCACCAATAATTCAACTCTTGAGAGTTAATAAGGGTCCATTTGGTTACTAACTCCATCTTTTAGATGAGTGTTATGACCTGGTTCTTTTAGATGAGTGTTATGACCTGGTTCTTTTAGATGAGTGTTATGACCTGGCTCTTGGGCCATAACACTCCTCTTTTAGATGAGTGTTATGACCTGGCTCTTGGGCCATAACACTCATCTTTTAGAGGAGTGTTATGACCTGGCTCTTGGGTCATCACACTCATCTTTTAGATGAGTGTTATGACCTGGCTCTTGGGCCATAACACTCCTCTTTTAGAGGAGTGTTATGACCTGGCTCTTGGGCCATAACACTCATCTTTTAGATGAGTGTTATGACCTGGCTCTTGGGTCATCACACTCATCTTTTAGATGAGTGTTATGACCTGGTTCTTGGGCCATAACACTCATCTTTTAGATGAGTGTTATGACCTGGTTCTTTTAGATGAGTGTTATGACCTGGCTCTTGGGCCATAACACTCATCTTTTAGATGAGTGTTATGACCTGGCTCTTGGGCCATAACACTCATCTTTTAGATGAGTGTTATGACCTGGCTCTTGGGCCATAACACTCATCTTTTAGATGAGTGTTATGACCTGGCTCTTGGGCCATAACACTCATCTTTTAGATGAGTGTTATGACCTGGTTCTTTTAGATGAGTGTTATGACCTGGCTCTTGGGCCATAACACTCCTCTTTTAGATGAGTGTTATGACCTGGCTCTTGGGCCATAACACTCATCTTTTAGATGAGTGTTATGACCTGGTTCTTTTAGATGAGTGTTATGACCTGGCTCTTGGGCCATAACACTCATCTTTTAGATGAGTGTTATGACCTGGTTCTTTTAGATGAGTGTTATGACCTGGCTCTTGGGCCATAACACTCATCTTTTAGAGGAGTGTTATGACCTGGCTCTTGGGCCATAACACTCATCTTTTAGAGGAGTGTTATGACCTGGCTCTTGGGCCATAACACTCCTCTTTTAGATGAGTGTTATGACCTGGCTCTTGGGCCATAACACTCATCTTTTAGATGAGTGTTATGACCTGGCTCTTGGGCCATAACACTCATCTTTTAGAGGAGTGTTATGACCTGGCTCTTGGGCCATAACACTCATCTTTTAGATGAGTGTTATGACCTGGCTCTTGGGTCATAACACTCATCTTTTAGATGAGTGTTATGACCTGGCTCTTGGGCCATAACACTCATCTTTTAGATGAGTGTTATGACCTGGCTCTTGGGCCATAACAAAGGAGGAAGACACACAGCTGTTTAAAAGTGCACAAACCAATATGTATTTACAATATAAACAAACACATGATTCAAACAATACTAACATACTAAGTGGGGTGTGTTAATGTTAGTGTAAGTGAGTGGATGTGTGGTGAGTGTAGTGTGGGGTGTTGAATGGTGCAAACCAGTGCTGCTGCTCTCATGGAAGGAGAGAGAGACTGAGCGTGGCCAACGCCCAGCCATTTATAGTGCACCTTGGGAACACTTAGCCTGGCGCGGCCAGACTCATAGCGAGGGTTCACTGATGTTTCCTCCCCGCATATGAGTCTGGACTCGGGCTCATTGACAGAGTGTATGCGGAAGCTGGAGAAATCAGAAAATGACCGGGGCCAATCGGGCCAATCAGTGACTGCGTTTCAACGGCTGTCCGTACAACAGTGAAAAGCAGCCTCTGATTGGTTCATGTGTATATGGTGACGTAACATTCATGCTGCAGGACTTTCAAAACAACAATGGCTGCCCTCAACGCAACAAGTTTAAAAGTTTACACAGAAACGATAAGAACAGCAGTTATTTCAGATATAGACTCTGACATATATCCGACATATCTCGCTCACGTATAAAGTAGAAACTATTAAACAGACCTTGTTGTTTTTAGCGTGGTTGCCGTGGTATGAGGAGCGGACCAGCGCACTGTGTGGTGACGTCAGCTTTTTGTTACGCTGATTGGCTAGATGGATCTGTCTGTCAAGGCAACTACTAACGCCCACTTTTCAAGCTGCCTATGGCCGAAGTCCAGACTCATATGCGGGGAAGAATCTTCAGTGAATCTCCGCTATGAGGCTGGCCAAGCCAGGCTAGGGAACACTGGCCAGGTGCTCCCAATGCACCTGATCAGCAACTCAGAACCTGTGGGAAGCCAAGACCTAGGCCTACAGGAATACACACAGGCCCTAGTAGGCCAACTCCAGGGGCTGTGACAATGAGGACCACCTGGAACCCCTCAAGGACCACTGGTGGTCCCTGGTCCAGTGTTGAGCTAATAGAGCGTCGCAGTCCCGCCCCCTACCAGGGCCCAGTCCCGCCCCCTACCAGGACCCAGTCCCGCCCCCTACCAGGGCCCAGTCCCGCCCCCTACCAGGGCCCAGGAAATGATTCTCCAACTCTTGTCGTGACAAATCATGACAACAAACACAATTTTTTGGGCCGAACAAATAATTAGAAAGAAGAAGAAAACTTCCAACACCTGCTAAATCATCCAAACCTGTATCTTGATCCTGATTGGAGTCAATCTCCTCACACTCCTCCGTCATGGAGTCAATCTCCTCACACTCCTCCGTCATGGAGTCAATCTCCTCACACTCCTCTCAGTCTTGGAGTCAATCTCCTCACACTCCTCAGTCATGGAGTCAATCTCCTCACACTCCTCAGTCATGGAGTCAATCTCCTCACACTCCTCAGTCATGGAGTCAATCTCCTCACACTCCTCAGTCATGGAGTCAATCTCCTCACACTCCTCAGTCATGGAGTCAATCTCCTCACACTCCTCAGTCATGGAGTCAATCTCCTCACACTCCTCAGTCATGGAGTCAATCTCCTCACACTCCTCTCAGTCTTGGAGTCAATCTCCTCACACTCCTCAGTCATGGAGTCAATCTCCTCACACTCCTCAGTCATGGAGTCAATCTCCTCACACTCCTCAGTCATGGAGTCAATCTCCTCACACTCCTCAGTCATGGAGTCAATCTCCTCACACTCCTCTCAGTCATGGAGTCAATCTCCTCACACTCCTCAGTCATGGAGTCAATCTCCTCACACTCCTCAGTCATGGAGTCAATCTCCTCACACTCCTCAGTCATGGAGTCAATCTCCTCACACTCCTCAGTCATGGAGTCAATCTCCTCACACTCCTCCGTCATGGAGTCAATCTCCTCACACTCCTCTCAGTCTTGGAGTCAATCTCCTCACACTCCTCAGTCATGGAGTCAATCTCCTCACACTCCTCAGTCATGGAGTCAATCTCCTCACACTCCTCAGTCATGGAGTCAATCTCCTCACACTCCTCAGTCATGGAGTCAATCTCCTCACACTCCTCTCAGTCATGGAGTCAATCTCCTCACACTCCTCAGTCATGGAGTCAATCTCCTCACACTCCTCAGTCATGGAGTCAATCTCCTCACACTCCTCAGTCATGGAGTCAATCTCCTCACACTCCTCAGTCATGGAGTCAATCTCCTCACACTCCTCAGTCATGGAGTCAATCTCCTCACACTCCTCAGTCATGGAGTCAATCTCCTCACACTCCTCAGTCATGGAGTCAATCTCCTCACACTCCTCAGTCATGGAGTCAATCTCCTCACACTCCTCAGTCATGCAGCTACACAGACACACTGTGGTAGGCCTGTCCTGTTTGGATGACAATATTGCCTTTCCAACAGATAATATTTTCATTAAAACAATGGGACCATCTGGAACCTCAAAACTGTGGTTAAGTTTCTGTGCTGTGCTGTGCTGTGCTGTGTTGTACTGTACTGTGTTGTACTGTACTGGGAAATGTACTTAATTGTTACTGTACGCCTCTGCCTGTGATCTCACACACACACACACACACACACACACACACACACACACACACACACACACACACACACACACACACACACACACACACACACACACACACACACACACACACACACACACACACACACACACATATGCATGCGCTGTAGTTTCTACCGTGTCATCTGAGGTAATCCAGTTTCTTGGATTTAGTGTGTTGACAGAAAACACTGTGATGTAGGTGTGAGCACGCACGCACGCACGCACGCACGCACGCACGCACGCACGCACGCACGCACGCACGCACGCACGCACGCACGCACGCACGCACGCACGCACGCACGCACGCACGCACGCACGCACGCACGCACGCACGCACGCACGCACGCACGCACGCACGCACGGACCTCTTGTTCCATTTTGTTTTTACTACACGTGTCTTTCCGTCTCGCTGACGCTGACACTTTCTCTGCTTCCGTGTTCAGGTTTTATTTCCCGTCATCGTTCTGCCGTGCTGCTCTGGCTGTCTCTCAGCCTGGCGTCCAACTGACACCAGAACTGTTCTGTCTCTCAGCCTGGCGTCCAACTGACTCCAGAACTGTTCTGTCTCTCAGCCTGGCGTGAACTTCCTGCTCTGGCTGTCTCTCAGCCTGGCGTCCAACTGACACCAGAACTGTTCTGTCTCTCAGCCTGGCGTCCAACTGACTCCAGAACTGTTCTGTCTCTCAGCCTGGCGTGAACTTCCTGCTCTGGCTGTCTCTCAGCCTGGCGTGAACTTCCTGCTCTGGCTGTCTCTCAGCCTGGCGTGAACTTCCTGCTCTGGCTGTCTCTCAGCCTGGCGTGAACTTCCTGCTCTGGCTGTCTCTCAGCCTGGTGTCCAACTGACTCCAGAACTGTTCTGTCTCTCAGCCTGGCGTCCAACTGACTCCAGAACTGTTCTGTCTCTCAGCCTGGCGTCCAACTGACTCCAGAACTGTTCTGTCTCTCAGCCTGGCGTCCAACTGACTCCAGAACTGTTCTGTCTCTCAGCCTGGCGTCCAACTGACTCCAGAACTGTTCTGTCTCTCAGCCTGGCGTCCAACTGACTCCAGAACTGTTCTGTCTCTCAGCCTGGCGTCCAACTGACACCAGAACTGTTCTGTCTCTCAGCCTGGCGTCCAACTGACTCCAGAACTGTTCTGTCTCTCAGCCTGGCGTGAACTTCCTGCTCTGGCTGTCTCTCAGCCTGGCGTCCAACTGACACCAGAACTGTTCTGTCTCTCAGCCTGGCGTCCAACTGACTCCAGAACTGTTCTGTCTCTCAGCCTGGCGTGAACTTCCTGCTCTGGCTGTCTCTCAGCCTGGCGTGAACTTCCTGCTCTGGCTGTCTCTCAGCCTGGCGTGAACTTCCTGCTCTGGCTGTCTCTCAGCCTGGTGTCCAACTGACTCCAGAACTGTTCTGTCTCTCAGCCTGGCGTCCAACTGACTCCAGAACTGTTCTGTCTCTCAGCCTGGCGTCCAACTGACTCCAGAACTGTTCTGTCTCTCAGCCTGGCGTCCAACTGACTCCAGAACTGTTCTGTCTCTCAGCCTGGCGTCCAACTGACTCCAGAACTGTTCTGTCTCTCAGCCTGGCGTCCAACTGACTCCAGAACTGTTCTGTCTCTCAGCCTGGCGTCCAACTGACACCAGAACTGTTCTGTCTCTCAGCCTGGCGTCCAACTGACTCCAGAACTGTTCTGTCTCTCAGCCTGGCGTGAACTTCCTGCTCTGGCTGTCTCTCAGCCTGGCGTGAACTTCCTGCTCTGGCTGTCTCTCAGCCTGGCGTGAACTTCCTGCTCTGGCTGTCTCTCAGCCTGGCGTCCAACTGACTCCAGAACTGTTCTGTCTCTCAGCCTGGCGTCCAACTGACTCCAGAACTGTTCTGTCTCTCAGCCTGGCGTCCAACTGACTCCAGAACTGTTCTGTCTCTCAGCCTGGCGTCCAACTGACTCCAGAACTGTTCTGTCTCTCAGCCTGGCGTCCAACTGACTCCAGAACTGTTCTGTCTCTCAGCCTGGCGTCCAACTGACTCCAGAACTGTTCTGTCTCTCAGCCTGGCGTCCAACTGACTCCAGAACTGTTCTGTCTCTCAGCCTGGCGTCCAACTGACTCCAGAACTGTTCTGTCTCTCAGCCTGGCGTCCAACTGACTCCAGAACTGTTCTGTCTCTCAGCCTGGCGTCCAACTGACTCCAGAACTGTTCTGTCTCTCAGCCTGGCGTCCAACTGACTCCAGAACTGTTCTGTCTCTCAGCCTGGCGTCCAACTGACTCCAGAACTGTTCTGTCTCTCAGCCTGGCGTCCAACTGACTCCAGAACTGTTCTGTCTCTCAGCCTGGCGTCCAACTGACTCCAGAACTGTTCTGTCTCTCAGCCTGGCGTCCAACTGACTCCAGAACTGTTCTGTCTCTCAGCCTGGCGTCCAACTGACTCCAGAACTGTTCTGTCTCTCAGCCTGGCGTCCAACTGACTCCAGAACTGTTCTGTCTCTCAGCCTGGCGTCCAACTGACTCCAGAACTGTTCTGTCTCTCAGCCTGGCGTCCAACTGACTCCAGAACTGTTCTGTCTCTCAGCCTGGCGTCCAACTGACTCCAGAACTGTTCTGTCTCTCAGCCTGGCGTCCAACTGACTCCAGAACTGTTCTGTCTCTCAGCCTGGCGTCCAACTGACTCCAGAACTGTTCTGTCTCTCAGCCTGGCGTCCAACTGACTCCAGAACTGTTCTGTCTCTCAGCCTGGCGTCCAACTGACTCCAGAACTGTTCTGTCTCTCAGCCTGGCGTCCAACTGACTCCAGAACTGTTCTGTCTCTCAGCCTGGCGTCCAACTGACTCCAGAACTGTTCTGTCTCTCAGCCTGGCGTCCAACTGACTCCAGAACTGTTCTGTCTCTCAGCCTGGCGTCCAACTGACTCCAGAACTGTTCTGTCTCTCAGCCTGGCGTCCAACTGACTCCAGAACTGTTCTGTCTCTCAGCCTGGCGTCCAACTGACTCCAGAACTGTTCTGTCTCTCAGCCTGGCGTCCAACTGACTCCAGAACTGTTCTGTCTCTCAGCCTGGCGTCCAACTGACTCCAGAACTGTTCTGTCTCTCAGCCTGGCGTCCAACTGACTCCAGAACTGTTCTGTCTCTCAGCCTGGCGTCCAACTGACACCAGAACTGTTCTGTCTCTCAGCCTGGCGTCCAACTGACACCAGAACAGTTCTGTCTCTCAGCCTGGCGTCCAACTGAACTCCAGAACTGTTCTGTCTCTCAGCCTGTCGTCAAGCTGACTCCAGAACAGTTCTGTCTCTCAGCCTGGCGTCCAACTGACTCCAGAACTGGTCTGTCTCTCAGCCTGGCGTCCAACTGACTCCAGAACGGCTCAGACTAGTATCTCAGTGTAGTATAGTGTATAACTCCAGAACCAGGTCTAGTATCTCAGTGTAGTATAGTGTATAACTCTAGAACCAGGTCTAGTATCTCAGTGTAGTATAGTGTATAACTCCAGAACCAGGTCCTAGTATCTCAGTGTAGTATAGTGTATAACTCCAGAACCAGGTCTAGTATCTCAGTGTAGTATAGTGTATAACTCCAGAACAGGTCTAGTATCTCAGTGTAGTATAGTGTATAACTCCTAGAACCAGGTCCTAGTATCTCAGTGTAGTATAGTGTATAACTCCAGAACCAGGTCTAGTATCTCAGTGTAGTATAGTGTATAACTCTAGAACCAGGTCCTAGTATCTCAGTGTAGTATAGTGTATAACTCCAGAACCAGGTCTAGTATCTCAGTGTAGTATAGTGTATAACTCCAGAACCAGGTCTAGTATCTCAGTGTAGTATAGTGTATAACTCCAGAACCAGGTCTAGTATCTCAGTGTAGTATAGTGTATAACTCCAGAACCAGGTCTAGTATCTCAGTGTAGTATAGTGTATAACTCTAGAACCAGGTCCTAGTATCTCAGTGTAGTATAGTGTATAACTCCAGAACCAGGTCTAGTATCTCAGTGTAGTATAGTGTATAACTCCAGAACCAGGTCTAGTATCTCAGTGTAGTATAGTGTATAACTCCAGAACCAGGTCTAGTATCTCAGTGTAGTATAGTGTATAACTCCAGAACCAGGTCTAGTATCTCAGTGTAGTATAGTGTATAACTCTAGAAACCAGGTCTAGTATCTCAGTGTAGTATAGTGTATAACTC
>NW_027637653.1:0-72000 GCF_951216825.1 Electrona antarctica
GAAGGGAGAGAGGGAGGAAGGAAGGAAGGCTCCCTCCCCCCTCTCTCTCTCTCTCCCCCCCCTCTCTCTCTCTCTCTCCCCCCCCCCCCTCTCTCTCTCTCTCTCTCCCCCCCCTCTTCCTGCCCCCCTCTCTCTCACACACACACACACACACACACACACACACACACACACACACGTGTGTGCGCCGCGCCCACGCACGCACACTCACCTGCGTTGCCTCCGCACGCACGCACGCAGTCAGTCACTTGCGTTGCCGTTGCGCGCTGCACGCTCGGTGTCCCGTGTCGGACTATTGCCTCGTCTAAACATTGCCTCGTCTAAACTACGGTTTTCGGACTATTGCCGGAACTTCTGTCTTGCTAATGTCATCTCGGACCGTTGGAGTAAAAAGACGGTATTTCGGACAATGGTCCGAAACTGTCGGACCATTGTCCCGTCGGCTATAAGTGTGTCGGAGAAAAGACCTGCACTCAACATTCTCCCCCTCCTCCCCCCACACACACAGGAACAGTTGACATAATAATGTCAAAACTGTAATAATTTTGGAAATATTAAAATTTGAAATTGACATTATGCTGAACGAATGCAACGGGAGCACGTCTGACCCAACACTGCAGCAAATCGCCAAAAACAGCAAGCATAAATGAAAACTGAACTGACATGTGTTGATCGGAGATCCATCTGCATCTATGAGGAAAAGGGGGTATATTCAAACGTTTTGAACGTTTTCGAAACCTTGCATGGTTTCCTCCGGCATCGGTGTATAAATGTGTGTGTGAATGTAATGCACAATCTATGTAAAGCACCTTGGATAAAGGCGCTATATAAGTACCATTTTAAAAATGAGACAGCCAAAAAGTAAAATGACATTTACAACAGGTCTTTCTGGAAAAACCTTCAAACACCGCTTCATGTCATTGCGCTTGTGTGTAGTGTACACAGTCCGTTCAGCGCAGGACGTTCCTGAGCCGTGCGCACGTTAGGGGTGCCCCCAGTCAAACAATACCGTGAAAAAAAGCAAATAAAATAATCCACTCCAAAAGGAGAAAAAAAGCAAATAAAATAATCCACTGGTCAACCTTGTATACATCCCAGGCAATATGTAGTCTCATATCTCAGTGTCCTCCTCGTCGTCGTCATCGTCCGAGCTTTCTGGTTGACACTCTCTTTCCTCCTCCATCTCTGCCTCCTGTTCTTCCAACAGTTGGAGACTTGGCCCCAGAATGGCCTTGTAGGCTCTCCCTGCAATCTGCTGCTTGAGTTTAAGGTCCTCCAATCTTCTCTTGAGCAGACAGATTAGGCCCCTCGAACCCTCCTCGGTCAATACATTTGGAAAAGCTAGAATATATACACAAGAACATTAATGGAATTCAATTCAAACCACACATGTTAAAATGAACGGTAACGAAAAACCAACATGTCTCTCACTTGGACAATTTCATAAAAAGACAGATGGAGTTGTACTTACTTCCCGTCTGTGACAAGACAGTTCCCATCTGTGTTTGCACTTTTGCTACAGAGTCCTTTAAGAAGGCACAGTGTTGCATCATCTCCTTTACCAGAATCTGCTTTTCCTCTGCCAGTCGTGACAGAAGCATCACCTGGTCAAAAAGCTGTTTCTTGCAGAGGATGTTGACACCATCTGTGATATGACAACATTAATAATGAAAACATTGAATTATTAATTATAAATAAATACAAAAAGTCATCTCAAACGAGCTCACAAAGTCTAATAGAGATACCGGTATTATAATAAACACCTGTGTTCTGTTCCTGCCATGGCCATATCATGCTCTCCACAGCTTTGTTGGACAGTTTCTGCACAACAGTGCTTATATCCACAGGGGTTGTATCAGGTTGTTGGTTGTACCTATAATGTAAAATATTAATACCAGGCAGGGTGAAGTGTTGAGAATGAAGATTAAGCCAGAACAGCATACAGATCAACAAGCCTCCTGGCCTGTTCCCCAAACCCAATCTAATGTGCTATACTGTAAATACCTGGTCATAAAAGGATATATTCTAAAGATGAGACAAATACACTTCGCTGACAGAGTGATAGTAAGCATGGAGGACCACTGTGGTCTAGTCAGCAAGCTCTCTCACCAATGTGCCATTTCAGACTGGACTATTGAATGGAAGGCAGAGAAATACACCAATATATTTGGCAATCGATTTAGGATTCGAAAATATCTATTACATACCTCTGGACATCATCCAACAAGCGTTTCTTCTCCTGGCCAATCTTCTGGGTGATTTTCTGACGCCTTTTGTTGCGATCTGCAAAATAGTATTACAAAAAGCTGTGATTTGGGCTCTGTCCAGTAAATGAATGAAATGTATTATGTATAGTTATAGTTTTACAGGCAATGTAAGTTTTGCCCTCTTGATTAATTGGTTTGCAATTTAATTGCTGTGTAACGAACAAAACTGACATACTGCAAGAGCCAGCAAAATAATTTCACAATACATACCATTCTGTCTGTAGAGGTAGTGTTTCTTCTGACAGATGCTCACAAAAAGCGAGTCAATGGAGAGCTGCAAACAATGCATCTCTGATGACACAGAACTGGCTGCTGCACTTCCTAAGAAACAAAAAAGTGTTCACACAAGTTCTAAAAATGTACTCATTGTCAGCCGTCAGATTGATTCTTCCCCACACACATTGATGCGTGTTGTCCATGTGAGGACATTGTTCTTACCGGTACTGGCCCACTGCTTCACATCAATGACCCACTGTTGCAGCATGTCATCTGTGCACTTAAACTGTTCCTGCAGCTTCCCGAGTCCCTCCGTTACCTCCAAAGTCTTCTCGACAGTCTGCAAAATTGCAATACAGAACACTGTAATTTACAAATGTGTTCATGAAATAGCATTTGAAGTTGAATCATGATCAGAGTTACACATTACGTTTTTTTAACAAAAGAACATACCTTTTTGTATCTGGAAGACAAAGCGGAGTGTAGGCCAATGGCTTTACGGAGATTCCACCCCATGGCATGGACCGCAAGCATGTCAGTTCTTACTGTAACACAAATCCAAATAAGATTGTTGAAAATGTTTAGTGTACCTTTGCAGGCTAAAAGTAGCAGGGGGTTAAATAAGCTTACAAACCTGACTTCATCATATACTTGGTGGTCAGGGCACATCTGGACAGGAAACTGTTGACCTGCTCAACCTCTTCACCGAGAGTGGTCCCAACTCCCTCCTGGTTCCTCGCATTCCACTGGATCTATAGGAAGTATGAACAGTGTGGCCAGACGCATGGTCAATATTGATGCATAGCCATAGGTTACTATGGTTATATAGTTTGGGTCAGTTCAGACCATTGTTCTGTGGCTAACATTGCCATGCATTGTGACAATCTAATTTACATCATCAAGCAGTATGACGCATCACCTCGCATTTTGTAGTGTGTGCTTTAGCATGCATGACAGACAAGCACGGTTTCATGCTCAGAAGGGGTTGAAGATGGGCCAGGTTCTCCGACACCTTCGCCAGGTAAGGTACGTATCTGCAGGTCACATCCATGGCCAAGAATGTGGCACTCTTGTACTCTTGCTGGAGAAACATCGGGTAGGCAAAGATTTCTCCTCTGTACATATTCAGACCTTTGGAGGGGAGGGGTGATTAGGAGCATATTATTGTGCTTTAGATAATCATGATATCTTTTTGTATGTTCAATTTATCATCAATACTAATACTAACCTCTAAGAAGGAATCCGTGCCTACAAACGGCAACTTCAATGCCTTCTTCGTCCAACCTGTTGGCCTGCTTGGACGTCTCCCTAGCAGCTCTCCAGTGCGAATTCCCACACGTCGCTTTTCCCGCAGTCTACCAAAGCACATAGTTAGAATATACAGTATTAATAGTTAGACAATAGATAGCAGGGCTCAATACTGAAACATACAGTCAAGACTTTTTTTTGGCTGAGCCATGTTTCACTTGTTTAAAACTTACACTTGTTACAACTCCTCTGACCTCCTCAACAAAAGTTGACACCTCAGAGTCTTTTGCCAAGAACAAGCCATCAAAGAACCCTGGCTCTTCACTCCTACATACACACATTTTCAAAACAAGGTCACAAAGTAACAGTTATTACATTCAACAGCTGAAGTGTCATCTTAAATAAATAAAAAACATTACGATAGTGTTTATAGGAAAGACAAACTAACTGTTTTTTTTGCTGGAACCTGTACAGTTTTCTGTTGCCATCAACTGAAACAGCCAGCATGTCCGGGGTGCAAGCAGGACAGACAAAGCGTTGTTCATCTCCGTGAAGCTGGTTCTCAACAGACTTGCAGTACATATACTGCAGAAAGCTTGTCTGAAAAGAACCTGCATTCACTTTGCCAGTCTGAAAAGATATCATAATTAATATGACTGCTACATAAATAAAATTAAATAAACTGGCTTAACGACATGACAAACTAATTACTCTTCCAAACTGCTTTGTCCTCTGGTCCAACATGGTTGTGAAGGCTTGTCTAGACAACGCTGGAGCTGATGTCTTCATTGCCTCAAAGGAGTGGAAGACATCCTGGTGGAACAGTGTCTGGGCTTGCATGGTTCCAGGCCAGTAGCCACTTCTGACAAAGTCCCTGACCTCCGGAGACCACTGCTTAGAGCACTGTTTGCACGACAGCACTGGGAGGCGAAGATCATAGCGGCCTGAGAGTAAATGAGACATAGCAAGGAACTTAAGTAATGTCTATTAAACACATACGGTGTGTGCATCTACATAGATGAAGACTTAAATTCCTACCATTTATGGAAACCAGTATGATGGCTCTACCAGCTGAGACTGAAACATCAAACGTGTCACAGGTGCATATCTTTCCAGGATATGCTGTTGGCAGCAAACAATCTGAAGGGGCAAAGGACAATCAGGATGAAATGTTTGGGTTGTGTGGTACTGGGATAACAGGTTATAATGAGCCAATGTTGTCTGTTAATTGAAAAAGAGACCTTGTTCACAGATGATGTATTTCCCATCACTGAGATTCACCGACTCTGTTGGGGGAATGTATTTATAATAACCACACATGGTGGTTTGCCTATTGTGCAGAGTGTGACGTTCATGTACCAAACGATCACACTCTGCACAAAACGACTCTGAAGGCATACATTCCCCACAACGGATGACAGCTTCTCTCAAGTGACAGTGTTGACACGTCCTCTCCACGATGTTCTCCGCTGACAACACGTTGTCCACATTGTGGTCTCTTGCCTGTTGCCAGCCTAGTTGGACATCTTTCTGCCTTTGACTCCAAGTGTGAGACTGTGTTGGCTGCTCTACACAATCATACGCAGTGTCCTGAAGAAGCTCTTCGAGCATCTGCCTATTAAAATCTTCAGGGAGAGAAACACAAGAAAAATAAAACATCACTGCCATAGTCTTCTTTGAGGAATTTATTTTAAGTACATTTATACTTACCAGGTTCTTGGTAACCGAGCCATGGTGTTGACACAGATGGTGTAGTGGACGTAGATGGTGTAGTGGATGTACCAACTGGAGAAACAGCAACCACATTAGACCAAATATGTTCAAACTCTTTGCCAGCATAAATCAAAACAATAACAGACACTATCAAATGATTACCCTATACATACTCCAACCACTTCAATCCATCAAAATCACTCTCCATAGATGGAGACTAACCATAAGATGAAGCCTTTCTCCTGCGTTTGCTGGTTTTTACACGAATCCCATCAGCATCCCTCATCGACCAGCTAACTTCAGGCTTCTGAGTTGTCGCTGTAGCTTGGCTGGTAGCTTGGCCTTTAGCTCTCTATACGGAGATGTCATGAAATGTAGAGAAATGGGCATCAACTAACTGGAGTTAAAATTATTTCACATGCATGTACAACGAGAATGTACTTACCTCCGTCTCAACAAACGCATCCGCAACCTCAGCAAGCGCTTCCAGTCTCTCCTTGGCGGACAATGGCTCGCTCTTTCTGCGTGTCGACATTTTACTGAAACAAAAATATTGGGAACAGTCAGCAACCAAACAGATATAAATACACAGACAAAACATGTGAAATTTCTCTCGTTTGTTTTGTCCACTCCCTATGGAGCATTTATGGATATGGGCCTTAACAGGACCTTATTACCTACAAATGTCTGTACAGGGACCTAAATTGATAGCAGTCAGGAGGATGAGGCTAGTCATCGAGACAGAACTCCCTGGAAAAAAGCTTGTGCTGTGGTAACCAACACAAAGCTGGCATCAATCAGTAGGACATCACATTCTCAGAAGTTGAAGCCGTTTTAAAGGACCCACTTTTAGGCCAGTGCAACAGAGCATGCTTGCACTGGCCTTCCTTTTAGTCCCCTTCAGCCTATCCCAGTGTTGATTGTCAATTTAGTATAGGCCCTACCTGTGTGTGCCATCTGTTATCCCTGTGTCTATTTAAACCCCGCATTTGCATTGTATTCTTGTTGGTTTCTAGCTCCCTGGTGAGTGAGTCTGTCCTGTATTCGGAAAGTCCTGTTATTTACCCGTTTTCCCATTTATGGAAGTTCCTGTGTTTTGTTAAGACATCCTTCTAAGTTTACTTGTTCTGCCTGCTGTCGCTTTTGGGTCCAACATACTCATTCGTAACAGATAAAGCCCTTTGAATGAAGGTGTGTGTGTGCGCGTGCGTTTTCCATATTTCTCCTTACCTTAATTCTCTTCCCTTCCCTTCCCTTCCCTTCCCTTCCCTTCCCTTCTCTTCTCTTCTCTTCTCTTCTCTTCTCTTCTCCTCCTCCTCTTCTTTTCTTCTCTTCTCTTCTCTTCTCTTCTCTTCTGTGAAAATGAACGGTAGATATATTGGGAACAGTCAGTATAAATACACAGACAAAACATGTGAAATTTCTCTCGTTTGTTTTGTCCACTCCCTATGGAGCATTTATGGATATGGGCCTTAACAGGACCTTATTACCTACACATGTCTGTACAGGGACCTAAATTGATAGCAGTCAGGAGGATGAGGCTAGTCATCGAGACAGAACTCCCTGGAAAAAAGCTTGTGCTGTGGTAACCAACACAAAGCTGGCATCAATCAGTAGGACATCCCAGACTTACCTCTGGAATCTGGACGTAGACAGATGCTGGTGTGGGAAGCACTAAGGAGATGGTCAGATGTCTGGAGAATTAGGATGACTGGAGACTCCAATGACGGGCTTGTCTGGAAAGAAGACACACAGACACAGAATTACCATACATAACTACTACACCATACTGTATTCCTAACTACTCCAGCACGTAAATGCAGAGCTAACCATGCTCATGAACACAGCGGAAAACAGCTTTTACCATGTATTTTTCTACCTCTATTGCCAACTTTATTCTATTGTATTTGTTTTAATACAATGACTCTTTAGATTTACCATAAGCAATGTCAACATACGGTAATACACCACATGCATAGAAACCGTAATCGAGGATCATAGCCTATAGGTAAACCAAGAACGTATCAGTACAAAGGTTGAATATAGATAATAATAAAAGTACATTGAAACTATAACCCGGGGCCTATAAATCCTATAGAGCCATAAGAGCCATGGCCTAATACGCAAGCAGCACCGTATAGCCTACACTATTGATTGATTGAAATATATATTAACAGTTTGCAGAATTACAGTACATTTCGAGCACAAACTCAATACAAAGACTGTTAACTGTGAGTGGACGACCCAATTAAGCATTACACTTGTTTACAAGAGGGTTCATCAAAACATTTAGAGACGTACAAATAGACACTTCTATATAGTCAAAGAACAGAACAGGAATTCATCATAAGGGAGGTAAAAATGCTAACAACAACAATAGCATGCTAACGAGCTCTGTAAATAGTAGTTAGTAGCTAGCTTAGCCTAATATTTAGACTCCCGTAGACGCATTCATCGATTCTGCTTGAAAACGAATATATTTAGAATACGAGTCTAAATCTTAGGCTAGCTAGCTACTAACTACTATTTACAGAGATCGTTAGCATGCTATTGTTGTTGTTAGCATTGCCTTTAACTATGGACCACTGCTAGCAGCTAACATGCTACTAACACTGAAAAAACATTTATACAGTTGTGATTTATAGCAACAAATCTTACCTTGGCTCGAATATTCACCTGTACAATAAACAGACTGGCTGGTAGTGGGTACTATAGGCTGTGGCTAGGCTAAGTAAGCAAAGTCTGAGGACAACCATTCACGACAACAAAAACAACGCAATGAATGTTATTATGCAAAAACATTAGGATTAGCCTGGCAGCAAAAACACTTCCGGTTCCGGTTCCGGTAAACATTTTTCTTTTAAATAAATACAATCCAGAGTGATTTACAGTAAGCAAGAACAACACCTGGTACATCTAATACATAGAAATAGTCATCAAACATCATCAGTAGCGATTAAAATATGATTTTATTGAGTATTGTTTAAAATATCGCAAACGTACGAGTCCAAATAGGTGATTATGCACGGGACCAGGGCACTTCCGGTCAAAAATAATATCAAAAAGAATTATTCTTATTAATGAATATAATAATAACACTCCATAGCGATTTGCAGTAAGCAAGAACAACACCTGGGACATCAAATACATAGAAATAGTCATCAATAAATCATCAGTAGCGAGATTTGATATTGTTTAATATCGCAAACGAATCGACACGAGCAACGTATAGAAGTGAACGGGGAGGAAATCTAGTAGATATACACGGATTGTCCTCGTGACGTCACCGACGAGAAACGTATAGAAGTGAACGGGGAGGAAATCAAGTAAATATACACGGAATGTCGGGGAATCTAGTGTCATATGCACGCATTTGCTGTGTGCCAATCCGTGCTATTTCACCGTATTTGGGGGAGACCGGGTTGTGTAAAACGCCTCTGCCTCAAAATGTGCCTGCAGAATTGCTTATGCGTTTAGTTTCCACACACATTCCAGAACTTACAAATCGTCATAAAATTCCAATTGTAGTAATGTGCAGTACATAAAAACCTTTGAACCACAATAGAACTATCCAAATATGGAGTTGACAAACCTACCTCACAAAGTTTGATGTGGTTGAATTCTGTTTTTATTTTCAGGTTACTCCTCCGGACTTGGGTCAACCACTTGGTTCTCCTTTCAATTTCCTTTGGGAACCCAAACATCCGGATGCCTTTTTCGGACCGACTGGGACATCCTACTGCTACGCAGCCAACCATGGTATAACTATGAAAGTGATGGATATAGTTGTTTACAATGTTGTCAGTAAAAAGCAAAAGATATATACAGATCTTATTATGACCCCCAAATTATAATGGCAATATTTGACATTGATTTCTGATTTTCATGAGCTGTTATAGGTCAAGGTCAACTTTATTGTCCACAAGGTAAATTTGGCTTGGGCTTTCAACCCTGCTTCAGGCACACAAAACATCAGTGAAAAAAACAAATGTAATTGGCTGTAACGAATAACAAAACTAGAATATCTTTAGAAATGGTGTTGTAAAAAGCTCATGACTAGATGTATGCTGATATAGCGATGATCCACTCCATAATTATCTCTTTGCCCCTTTGCTAAGGGTCACCCCAGAACCACTTCCGGTTCATGTAACGGCTGGTGACCACAGCTACTGTGCTAGACAGAACTTTGGTAGTCATAATGTAGTTATTTCCAAACTTCAGTGACTTCATGTCTACTCCCCCCTTAGCCCCTCTCGGAACCCTCGTAAAAGGTTTCTGACATTTGGATGTTTACCTTTTACGTAAGGTCCCTTGACAGTTGTCGCCCGCAACATGGCGATTCTGGGATACAGGCGGACTTGGCCTTGCATATGTCCTTGCTGCGCTGTTTCAGTGATGGTTATATGTCTCTAAAGAAGCATATATTTTGGCAGCTCTGAAAAACATCCTGGAGAGGGATGTACCACAAAGCAGTGTGCCAGCAATTTGGGTCCGTGAGGAGATAGGGAGGGGTGTACCAGCCAGTCACGAGGAGCCAGGAGCCTATGAACTGAGAGAGGAGTTGGAAAAAGAAAGGACAAGTCGGTGAGGTGATGGAGAGGGATGTACCGCAAAGCAAATCAAATTTAGTAGACGGATCCCATTTATGGAAGTTCCTGTGTTTTGTTAAGACATCCTTCTAAGTTTACTTGTTCTGCCTGCTGTCGCTTTTGGGTCCAACATACTCATTCGTAACAGATAAAGCCCTTTGAATGAAGGTGTGTGTGTGCGCGTGCGTTTTCCATATTTCTCCTTACCTTAATTCTCTTCCCTTCCCTTCCCTTCCCTTCCCTTCCCTTCCCTTCTCTTCTCTTCTCTTCTCTTCTCTTCTCTTCTCCTCCTCCTCTTCTTTTCTTCTCTTCTCTTCTCTTCTCTTCTCTTCTGTGAAAATGAACGGTAGATATATTGGGAACAGTCAGTATAAATACACAGACAAAACATGTGAAATTTCTCTCGTTTGTTTTGTCCACTCCCTATGGAGCATTTATGGATATGGGCCTTAACAGGACCTTATTACCTACACATGTCTGTACAGGGACCTAAATTGATAGCAGTCAGGAGGATGAGGCTAGTCATCGAGACAGAACTCCCTGGAAAAAAGCTTGTGCTGTGGTAACCAACACAAAGCTGGCATCAATCAGTAGGACATCCCAGACTTACCTCTGGAATCTGGACGTAGACAGATGCTGGTGTGGGAAGCACTAAGGAGATGGTCAGATGTCTGGAGAATTAGGATGACTGGAGACTCCAATGACGGGCTTGTCTGGAAAGAAGACACACAGACACAGAATTACCATACATAACTACTACACCATACTGTATTCCTAACTACTCCAGCACGTAAATGCAGAGCTAACCATGCTCATGAACACAGCGGAAAACAGCTTTTACCATGTATTTTTCTACCTCTATTGCCAACTTTATTCTATTGTATTTGTTTTAATACAATGACTCTTTAGATTTACCATAAGCAATGTCAACATACGGTAATACACCACATGCATAGAAACCGTAATCGAGGATCATAGCCTATAGGTAAACCAAGAACGTATCAGTACAAAGGTTGAATATAGATAATAATAAAAGTACATTGAAACTATAACCCGGGGCCTATAAATCCTATAGAGCCATAAGAGCCATGGCCTAATACGCAAGCAGCACCGTATAGCCTACACTATTGATTGATTGAAATATATATTAACAGTTTGCAGAATTACAGTACATTTCGAGCACAAACTCAATACAAAGACTGTTAACTGTGAGTGGACGACCCAATTAAGCATTACACTTGTTTACAAGAGGGTTCATCAAAACATTTAGAGACGTACAAATAGACACTTCTATATAGTCAAAGAACAGAACAGGAATTCATCATAAGGGAGGTAAAAATGCTAACAACAACAATAGCATGCTAACGAGCTCTGTAAATAGTAGTTAGTAGCTAGCTTAGCCTAATATTTAGACTCCCGTAGTGTATTGTATTGTCTTGTATTGTTGGATGAATGTTGTATGTGAATGAAAAATGTTTTGATGATTATGTTTAAGACCCCAGGAAGAATAGCTGCTGTGACTCACAGTAAGCTAATGGGGATTCTTTTCTATAGGAAAGCCTTTTTAAACTTTCATTTTAACTTTTAATTTCCTTGATAATGTAATTTTATTCTGCTTTGCTGTTGTAACTGTTGTTAAGCACTTTGACATTGTCAAAGGTGCTATATATAATATATATGCATACAAATGAAGTTGTGTGCTTGATTTATTTGTGTGAGAACCTTAATGTGAATAAAATGATGTCTTAAATGCTAGTGGTTGCCTTGTATATTCTGTAATATTTACCAAATGTATTGCTTGAGCAGTTGCTGCATTTTATTGTTGAAACAATTCAGTTTAGCAGCGCCATCTACAGGCCACTTTCCATGTGCTTAATCCAGAGCTACACAGTACACACCTGTTTGATGGCAACTTTCAGATCCAGCAGTAGGCAGGTGCTGTGTCCACCACAGTGAAGAGTGGCTGAGAGATTGGGAGTCATTTTTTTAGGACATGCTAACTGGGCTGAATTGAGTATCATGATTCAATCATAATAAGTAGCCGGATAATGGTTCATAATGCATTATAAATTATGTGACAATTTGAAATGTAAGAGCTAAGATACAGTAAGCTAGTATCACAATGAACAGGTAGAAATGTACTAAACTGTATACTGTATAATTTGAATTAGTATGGATGGAGCCATCGTGAAATATAAATGCCAGGCTAGCATGCCTGTCCTGAAGGTAGGCCTACTCAGAGTAGTATAATATATAATATAATATATTATACTACTCTGGGCCTACTATATTAATATGACGTACAGTACACTACACAGACAATAGTGTGTGTAGGCCTACAACATAACTCAGTTTACTCAGGCCCACATAATGAGACTGTGACAAATTGTGATTCACGAATGTCTGCATTAATGAAAAACCTGGGACATTACGTGTGAGTAATGGAAGCAATGGGCTAACAACATTAAAGCACAACACCTCACAGGCAGTTTGATGTATTCCGTAACATTGTTTGCTAATGTAAAGCCATGTTTGCCTGCCAAATTAAATGTTATATAATTTGACACATAAAACAATGTAATAAATGGTAATAAACCGGCAGACAGTCTGCTGGTTTGTTATTACCATTTATTTACATTGTTTGCAGACATATTTATCTTACCGGAATTGTATGCTGCAGCAGCTCGATTGACCCCAGAGTAATTTAATATATTAAAATATATTAAGTATACTCAGAGTAATATGGAGAGAGACTAATAATAATATAAGGTATTTAATAAGGCAGGCTATAATATAGGAATATAAAGTAATGAGAGAGAGAAAGAAGGGAAACTGGAGAGACTAGATTAGGCTACTCTGATAATATTCTGATCTCTCCCCGCTCATCAAAAGGGCGGGATCAGAGGTTAATAGATATGTCTCGCGATGAGCGCCGCTTCAGTCCTTGTGTGTGTGTGTCTTTGTGTGCGTATCCACACAGGCATCACACAAGGTCTATAACGTAGAGAACATCTATTATAATACTATGGGAGTATGTGTAACTCTGGCAGAATATATATATATATATATATATATAGTGCAAGTTCGTTGTAAGAATAGGAGCAGAGACTGCTTCTCAAGATAATCACTTAGTTTATTATAACAGTATGTTATAGTATGAAATGTCCATGTATGAAATGTCCATTAGTTTAATCAATCAATCCGAGTCCTCATCCAAAGTACACAAGAACCAACACAATTAGCAGCTAATTGAGCAGTTGGTTATCCATGCAAAATAAAATACAAAACAAAAGAGATACATTCTAGAAAAAGGGGCAAGCACAGCAAAGGAGCTAAGCCTATAAAACAAAAAACACAACAGTTAGCGCCCACCATGTACCATAATCATACATAAACTGATAAACACATGATTAGAATACATCCTATTATTTTACCTCAGCAATCAAGGCCTGATACATGGCAGGGACTCATGGAGGAGTAGGCACACTGAACATGACAGATGGTACCCCAGCCTGATAAGTACAAAATTATGTCAAACATTACTTTGAAAATAGTCGATCTACCAGCTCCCTGCCAAGAACATACCTCCAGTAATAGGGATACAAACAAAACAGACTCTTGGTCCTCGGCACTGAGGCCCATGAGGAGGGCACCTGAAGAACAATAGGACCATTAAAAATACACAATGATTTAAAGCATGGTTTAACATGGAAACAACCCATGAACCCAATGCCTACCTTGCTCACACAAGTCAGTGCATACAGCCAAGCAGGCATGAATGACTGAGTACCTGGCTTTATAGGGGGAGGGGATCATCAGTGACCACTTGCAGCTGAGTAATGGACACAGAACTCTGTGTGGAGACAGGTCTCCCTGTTACATATGGCTATAACCATAGTAGCCTAATCTAATTTTACTAGATCATTATGGCTATAACATATTTATTAGACTACAATAACGTCACTCTACTTACACACTGTGATATTAGGATCCAGTCTCAGATAGGCCGGCCTATTTTATTATTGTATATTATTTTATATAGGCCTAACATCACTAGACAGGGAGACCATGGACTTCGTTTACAATTCATATTAGAAAGACAGGAATTAACATTGGTACCAAATAATAGCCTACCTGTAGTGTTGTGTTTTTCTATACAAAGTTTGTCAGAGTAGAGTATTGTGTACTGTATCCTACCTGGTGCTTCTATGGTCATAATCCCAATGTTGAATGATAGAAATGTATAGCCACACAGGGTATGATAATCCCAATGTTGAATGACAATAATGTATAGCCGCACATGGTATGATAATCCCAATGTTGAATGACAATAATGTATAGCCGCACAGGGTATGATAATCCCAATGTTGAATGACAATAATGTATAGCCGCACAGGGTATGATAATCCCAATGTTGAATGACAATAATGTATAGCCGCACATGGTATGATAATCCCAATGTTGAATGACAATAATGTATAGCCGCACAGGGTATGATAATCCCAATGTTGAATGACAATAATGTATAGCCGCACAGGGTATGATAATCCCAATGTTGAATGACAATAATGTATAGCCGCACAGGGTATGATAATCCCAATGTTGAATGACAATAATGTATAGCCGCACAGGGTATGATAATCCCAATGTTGAATGACAATAATGTATAGCCGCACAGGGTATGATAATCCCAATGTTATCCAAGACATTCACTTAAACACACAATGTGAATACAGATTAACAGTTTGACTGTCGTGTCCATTGATTACATTTCACATAGGCCTATATGTAGGCTATATAGTACAATACATAACATTGCTTTCAGTAGGCCTATACCAAAATAATGTTCATACTGTTCATTATGTCATATTCATATACCTTACAGTTAATTATATTTATATATTATACCAGTTAGGGGTCTTCAAGGTTTTTCAAGGACCCCTAGCGGAGAGAGATGAAGCAGGGACGTATAAAATCGTGTTGCAGATTCAACCTTTTCATAGCTTTCATATAGCTTCATAGACATCACCAGGGTACTGTATTGGATTCATGTTAACGTGCATTCCACTTAAAACGAAAACACTGTAATTAAACTTGACCCTTCACTCTGTACCTTGCCTGCTCTTTTTACAGGGGACACCCCAAATATTTGTATTCTGGAGGGAACACTGCGAGGCGTTGTGAGCTTGTAAATCAGATATTTTCGGCCGAAAATATCTGCATCAAAATGTGTTTAAGCACTACCCTATAATTGGCCATTTGAAAATAGACAATCTACAAGCTCACAATGAGTCTCAAATAGGACGTGTTGTGAGGTCGTAGATCAGCCATTTCACTGGGACAAAATCTTTCAGATGGGGTTCTGTGGCCAAATACATTTTGGATTTCTTGACATGAAAAGGTTTGAGAACCACTGCACTGATTATGATAATGATCACAATGAGAACATGGTTCTCATATATTCTCAGCCACTTTCTCAATGAGAAGAATGTCCTCTGCAGATTCTGGTCTTGTGGCTCCATCAGTGACCAATATTCCAGACTAGAACCATGTGTAGCTCATTGACATGACACAACTGTAGATGTGAAACTGCATTTTGTTGTCTCAGTACTCTGTGCAGTGACAATTAAGTTGAAATTAATTCTAAACATCAAACATAACAACTGCTCAATTTAAACCAAAGACATTTGTACAGATTAAGGAATATGCAAGACGAATAAATTACATTCAATAAAACATTTTAGTCACAATGTAGCGTCCACAATGTCTACAAAAATACTTTCTTTCACTCACACATACACACACAATTTGATGTAATAAAGCAAAAAAAATATATATATCTATATCTATATATATGTAACCCAGTTAAGAAATAGGTTATGCTTAACTATTATTAAAATCATTTAGATAAGGGTTTGTTTAAAAAGTGTTAAAAGCCTTTATAAAAGTATGATGTGTTTTTGTTTAAAAACGTTTTTGTAACTTTTGTTTTTGTTTTAAATGAAACGTGAATCTGTTATTTCTATACCAGCACTCATGGGGTTAACATTCTGTATGGGAACGTAGTGAGAGAGTGTGTTGCTGCACGGACGGGAGAAAGTGAGACACAGTTGGAGGAGAGATGTTGCGCAAGAGGCGGAACGAGTGAGCAGTATTTCAGATAAACTCTGTTTATATTATAAGTTGCAGTGCACAAACCTGCGTGTATATTTTGTGTCTCAAGAGTGTATTCACAACAGTCAGAATGAGAGGACAATCTACACGTTTGGAGAAGCAACTGAATGTTCTACACGAAATTCAGTGACTGGTTTGTGTTGACATGCTAACGCTAATGCTAACGCTAGCTCAGTGAGTTTAGTGCCTGTTCATTGCACGTGGACAGACGTTTCTAGACATAGTTTAACTTCCACAGTTGGACTGTTGATGTGGTAGTCTGTTGTTTTCGACTGGAAGACACAAAGAGGACATTCCAGTTAGAGCTAGAACAACCAGAGCTTCACTCAAAGTTCTCTGGCAACGTGGGATGAGAAGACTGTCTGGACTAGGCATGCCACGGTATGAGATTTTACAGTACGGTACGGTGCCGGTATTGAAAACCTATACCTCGGTATTCCACGGTATTTATATTAAAAAAAAACTTAAAAAAAAGATTGCCCCCCCCCCCCACCTATGTCTAGTGACTACCCCCACCTCCTTATAAGCCCTTCTTTGTTCCCCAACCTGTAGGCCTACATATCTTATTTTGTTGATTTTTTTTATTTGTCATGTGACTTGTCATGATTATGAATTGATTACCCAGGACCGAATGGAAACAAGACTGCAAGGACTTTTTTCAGTGATCCCTTTGGACATGTGTTTGACTGTACCCTATACTGATTACATTTCTGCCAATAAAGTATTCAATCAATGAATCAATAGCTATTCCCCACTGTATTTCACTGTACTATGGCTCCCCCTAATGGCCGTTTTGTACCCTGCGCGCTGTAGTGCAATCTGCGCATGCTCACAACTGCGTGCCTCTGTGTTGACACTTGACAGTTCACACTTTTAGTTTAGTACATGTGGAAATATGGAATATACAATTGGATCTGGGTGTCTTTCAGCAACACTAACTCAAAGGTAGGAAGCAACTTTTCAATCTACTGCAGCTGTGTGGTGAAAATTAATGTTTTGCCTTAGTCTGGGAGTGGAGTTGCACTGCATGCGTGCAGCATGCGCCGCCCACCAACGCTGTATTAAAATACCGTAAGCTCGGAAATCTCACGGTATCAACACCGTGGCTGTTCCTGTCGCGGTATTACCGAAATTCGGTATACCGCGGCATGCCTAGTCTGGACTGCACACATGCTAGGCTGCTGCTGTACTAGCCCAAACATTTAGACTCTCGTAGAGGTTTTTTTCGATTCTGACGAATCTCTCAACGAGAGTCTAAACGACTAGGTCCCCTTTAAGAGGGCTCGTGTTTACGTTTCTGCCTCAAAATCACTCTTACCTTGTACAAATGCAAAATCTAAAAATAATCAAGATTGCCCCACATGTCCGGCGGGTGTTCGGAAAACAATTACTTCCGTAGCGACCGTAGTTTTCAATAAAAAAAATATTGTAATCCACTCTGTTTTTGTGTTTTCATTTCACCCGTGGCCATCTTGCTTTTTTCCTCGTATTGTGCGAAACAGCGCCACTCTGGCGGCCGGGAGGTGTAATGCGCATTGAAGTACCGTATAACGGTATAAGCATTATGGCTGGTACTCTGTCAACCTATGTAGGTAACTATCACGTGCTTTTTATTAGTTGTGTAACTGACCAATCACCGTCGAGGGTCATCCTCAGGTCACAGCATCAATTGATGGAGAGAACAGCAGCAGAAAGATCGTCTTCAACTTTTACAAACTATTCATCTTACTTTGAGCCTTTTCATTTCTTATTCATTTATCTATTTTATCCTTATCCCTTTCGTTAGTTTTACACTTTACCTTTGTTTTAACCTTTTTGTATTAGGCAACTTATCTGTAAGTGTTTTTTCCCTTCTACTTTTGTTTTCTTTGTAATCTAGCTTTTCCTGCTTTGTCAACTTATTATTGGATCTTGATCTAGTGTTAAAACGTTTTTGTTATTAGTTTACTGGTTATATTGTAGTTTTTTCTGTTAGTGTAGGGATTTTATAATAGTTATATTGTACTTTTTTCTATGTTAGAGTAGGGATTTTGTAACACACACACACACACACACACACACACACACACACACACACGATGGCAATTTCTGTGGAGGCTGCAATGGCTTCCCTCCCCATCACACTGAAGGACAAACAAAAGGAGATACTTATGTCTCTTATGAATGGCGAACATGTTTTTTGGGTCCTTCCGACTGGTTTTGGGAAAAGCATTTGTTTCGGATATTTTGGAGAGCTGATGGATAAGGTAAGACATCATTATTTTCTGTAGTATAAATGTTATTGATGTTTTTGTTATTGTCAATGTTATTGATGTGTTATTACTAACATATTTCAGGTGCATCCTGGGTAACAGCACATAGTTATTGTCAATGTTATTGATGTGTTATTACTAACATATTTCAGGTGCATCCTGGGCAACAGCACATAGTCATTGTCATCAGCCCACTGAAGGCCCTCATGAGTGACCAGGTGCGCCGCTGGACAGACCTTTGCATCAAGTGCGCTTCAATCACCAGTAGGCATGCCACGGTATGAGATTTTACAGTACGGTACGGTGCCGGTATTGAAAACCTATACCTCGGTATTCCACGGTATTTATATTAAAAAAAAAAGGAAAAAAAAGATTGCCCCCCCCCCCCCCCACCTATGTCTAGTGACTACCCCCACCTCCTTATAAGCCCTTCTTTGTTCCCCAACCTGTAGGCCTACATATCTTATTTTTTTATTTTTACCTTTTATGATAATTTGAATTTTGTTATTTGTCATGTGACTTGTCATGATTATGAATTGATTACCCAGGACCGAATGGAAACAAGACTGATATACTGATTACATTTCTGAATTTTGTTATTTGTCATGTGACTTGTCATGATTATGAATTGATTACCCAGGACCGAATGGAAACAAGCAGGCCCGCGGGAAGTACTTTACACTCGCAGGGGCTGAGCGTCTAGTAGGGGGTGCGCGCGCATAGAGCGCGCCGCAAAAATGCGCGTGCACGCGCATCATGCACGCGCATTTTTGTGCATTTTCACGCGCAAACGTGGCCTTTACTTTCCCTCTCCACACGCAAGTTATATGAACGAACTGACACAGGCAATTAACCAGGATAAGGTGCCAATACTGTGATACAGCATATTTATTAGGCCTGGCCTATCTCCTTTTTTTTCCCTTCCCCTCCTGTTCGAGGGGGGGCTGTGCCTGGGGGGAGGGGGTGCTACAGCCCCCCCAGCACCCCTACTTCCCTCAGCCCTGGAAACAAGACTGATATACTGATTACATTTCTGCCAATAAAGTATTCAATCAATGAGCTATTCCCCACTGTATTTCACTGTACTATGGCTCCCCCTAATGGCCGTTTTGTACCCTGCCTGCTGTAGTGCAATCTGCGCATGCTCACAACTGCGTGCCTCTGTGTTGACACTTGACAGTTCACACTTTTAGTTTAGTACTGTGGAAATATGGAATATACAATTGGATCCGGGTGTCTTTCAGCAACACTAACTCAAAGGTAGGAAGCAACTTTTCAATCTACTGCAGCTGTGTGGTGAAAATAAATGTTTTGCCTTAGTCTGCGAGTGGAGTTGCACTGCATATGCGCAGCATGCACCGCCCACCAACGCTGTATTAAAATACCGTAAGCTCGGAAATCTCACGGTATCAACACCGTGGCTGTTCCTGTCGCGGTATTACCGAAATTCGGTAAACCGCGGCATGCCTAATCACCAGTGACACTTCCAAAGATGTCAAGCAAAGTAAGCTAGTATTATTATTATGATCATTATCCAATTGTTATTTATGACAATTATTTGAATGTGTTTATATGATTTGCATTTAAGGTGTTCTGGACTGCAAAATGAACCTTGTGTTCATGTCACCTGAGACAGCTCAGGAAATAATGTGGCGGGGTTGGATCATCAAAAATAAAACAAAGATCTGCCTCTTTGCAGTTGATGAAGTCCACTGCCTAACCAGTTGGTAAGATCTGAAAAGTCCTACTCAATTTCACTATACTAAGGCAAATGGAAATGGCATTAATGCTTTTACAAGCTAGAGAACCAGGAGAACAAACTACAGTAGATGTGTTGAATAGCGTTCATATTTGTCAATGGTGCAACATTTGTCAATAACATTAAAAAAAATTGTGAAACTGAATTTGATTTGAAATCTCATCAATAGCTGCATATGTAATGTTCAGTTTGATATTTCATGAACATTTTAGGGGGACAACCTTTAGAGAGGACTTCCTAAAACTTCCAACTGTGAGGAGTCTAATCGCCAATGTACCAGTATTGTTACTGACAGCCACAGTGACAGAAAAGATGGTCTCTGAAATCCTGAAGCTCCTACGTCTTCAACCAGAAAAAGTGAAGATGGTTGCCATCCTTCCAGATAGGTATGGAAATGGGCTAAACAATTAATTATTTTTCATTTTTTTGACTAGTTGGATTGACTAGCTTTGTATCTGTTTAAGCACGGAATGTGTTTGTAGCACGGAATGTGATGTTTTGATTAGCTGAGCACGTAAGTAAGTATAATGATAAGAGCGCCCCTAACTTCACACAAGTGTCTTTTTTTGTAATAGAAAATATTAGTTAAATATTGTCTGTGTTATCCATACAGGCCAAACATTTTTCTGGATCTGCAAAAAGCTAAGACCACAGACATCACAGAGGCAGCAGACTGGCTTGTGCCACACTTAAGACAAGGAAGGAATGCTGGGAAGGTCATCATCTTCTGCAGGTATGTGACATAAAAAATGATACCGTGCAAATGTAACCCCTATCTTCTGGTTCCCAGCAATAATGCAGCAGACACAATCACAGTCTGGATTCAGTGTTTTTACTAGAGACCACCTGAGTAAAACACACAAATAATATTGTCAGAGGCAGGTCAGATCTGTCATGCTTTCTCCAGCTCCTGTCTCTTCAGAGCCCAACATAAAGTGACTGTTTAACATTTGTTTGTCATATTCATTGAACAGCCAACATTACTAATGACAACAATAATAATGTGATTAACACCAGTGTTGCAATGACATGAATTGACTACAGTATATACCAGAACAATAAAACAATAAACACAATAATTGTACACTTCACATACCTGAGTAAAACACACAAATAATATTGTCAGAGGCAGGTCAGATCTGTCATGCTTTCTCCAGCTCCTACAAACCCATTAACAAACATAGAAATCAGTGAACTTCCATTCCATAGCACAGTGATAGCTGTTAGCATAGGAAGCTAATGTGGCTAGCTACTATCAACAAAGATTCTACATGCAAAATGTAGGACAGAAATTGTTTTCACGACTAGTAATGCTTCTCTTGTTGATTTGGCTTGAACATCTTAGGCATAGTAATGCACAAAATACAACATTAGACAATGTTAACCAGGAGTGGAGATCACAACATACCTGTCTCTTCAGAGCCCAACATAAAGTGAAGAGACAAGCCACACGTCAGCATGTATAAGCCTCCCCTGACCACATGGTGTCACTGTTTACTCTTTTGAGTGTACATGATATTGGAAAACATAGGAAACTATTTTGGCGAACTTCACATTGAAAGTATGCATATTTACACATCTGTTACATTCCTCCCTCTTGAATTCGCCAAAATACAAATATAAACTCAGAGAACGACATAGAACTACTGGTAATCCAATGTACAAACTAGGACAACTGGGAATATGCTCACATAGCATACACGATTGCTAAAGGTCAACTAAGTAGCTGTTCCAGTACAGAACTGACAAAGAAAATTGCAATCATAACCAAATAAAGTGCCATTTACACTTCACCTTGCATTTCCCTCGCACCCATAAGTACAATCGACCGTACCGGGAAAATAAAAATATCCCTCCCGTTCTACCCCCCTTCTGTACCAAAACAAAACACCAAGGAACATGGTTCCGCGGAGGATCTAAACCCCTGGAGTCACACTACCGTGCGTGGGAATGAACTCCATGCTATTCATGGCCTGTATGAGACGACTGACGGGCTTAATGATGCGGCCTGCTCTGGATCTAGCCACATCAAGGTCAGGGGCAACAGGCGCAACACTATGTTCCTGGGCACCTCCCACACTGGTCGTCCTTGAACTGGCCGCATCGCGAGACTGACTCGAGGGTGGAGGTACATCCGGCACTCTGACCACCAACGGACTATCACCGAGATCACTCGGGGCCTGGCCCTCCGACCCCATCACAGAGACCTCATCTTCGTCCTGCACATCGTCCGACCGATCCTCCAGTACATCCTCCTCATCCAAGGCACAGTCATCCAGTCCATCTGATTCATAGTCCGTGTCCTCTCCGTCCTGGAGAGACTCAGAGGCCTCCTCCCCACCAATGCGAGCGATGAAGTCCTCACAACGCACGTCCAGAGATCCCACAACAGAATCCTCCTGACCACTTGAATCCTCGTCCCCGAAAGAACACTCAAATTGTCATCACCGTCCATATCGTCCATATCACATGCAAGTGGGAGGAAGTTCACACAGAGCAAAAGGTTGCGATGAACCACCTTCTCCTGGCCAGTCACAGAGTTCTTGATCTTGAATATATGAGTCTGTGGGTCACAGGCCACCACTGTGTAGGTCGTACTTTCCCACTTGTCAGCTAACTTGCGCCGGCCCCTTTCGCCCTTATTCGCCACCAAAACACGGTCACCCACGTCAATGTTGGAGCCCTTAGCCCTCCTGTTGTACAGTTCAGCCTGACGCCTTTGTTCCTTGGTCGTGTGGGCCTCAGCCAGGACGATGGCCTCTCGTAGATCATCTCGCAGACTCTTAATGTAAGTCGAGTAAGGGACCTCAGCACAGTCTCTCAACACGCTCTTAAACGCAACATCGACAGGGATGCGAGGGACCCTGCCAAACATCAGGTAGAAAGGTGGGAATCCTGTTGTTTCATGAGCCGTACAGTTGTACATGAACGTCAGCGTATGGAGCATCTGAGGCCAGGCCTGTTTGGGGCGTGCAGGGAGGGCCCTAATCATATTCCCCAACGTGCGATTAAAAAGCTCAGTCGTACCGTTACCCATGGGATGGTAGCTCGTAGTGTGGGACTTCTTCACCCCTGACAGTTGTAGGAGATG
The DNA here is from genome assembly GCF_951216825.1 of Electrona antarctica. Taxonomy (NCBI): domain Eukaryota; kingdom Metazoa; phylum Chordata; class Actinopteri; order Myctophiformes; family Myctophidae; genus Electrona; species Electrona antarctica. Next base: position 23,310 of record NW_027637653.1, read on the forward strand.
ACTGATCAGTTCACTTTCAAAATTAGCCCCCTGATCTGAATGGACACGCTCAGGGAATCCGTAAACACAGAAATAGTCATCCCACAACTTCTTTGCAACAGACTCTGGTTCTGGTGTCTTTCCAGCGACGCAACGGGCACATGTCCTCACGTGGTTCCTCACGTCACATTCTATGTCAGTCCAGTAAAACCTCTGACGCACAAGGCACAGTGTCCTGTATTGTCCCTGATGGCCCGCCTCTCCATGACAGCCTCTCAAGACTTCTCCTCTCAGAGATGACGGCACAATGTACTGGAACCTCTTCTTCTTTGTCAATGGGTCCTTAGAGACACGGTATAATACACCGTCCTCCATCAACAGCTTATCCCAATGTTTGAGCAGCTTCAGAACACCCTTGGTCTCCCGAGCCTTCTCTCGCCTGGATGGTCTGCGTTTCCGTTCGACATAGGCAATTGCACACTTCAGATCATCATCCTCCAACTGCTTCGCACTTAGCTCCTGACGTGTGTATGACGGTAACGCATCCTGGCCTATATCCATTAGCTGCTGCACGTGACACGCTAAAGGAATGGTCCTAGTCCATGGACCTGTGGACCAATCAACATGGCTGTGGAGCACAGCAGAAACTTCGGCATTAGACATGGCCCCTGGAACATTCAGTTGTTCTGACACCATGCCCCTCGTATCTGCCCCCTCTCTTCTGCCCACAACCTGAACATTCTGACTAGCACTCCTGAACAGATCTTGGACTGCACAGCCAGTTAGCTTCTCTGCCTCAGCCAGTAGAGCGTCATAGGGTTCTCTAGTCAGGCGATGGCTGATCCTTTCCCCCACAAATGGTTTTCTGCTCAAGCATCGGCAACTGTGTTCCTGGGGCCCGGGACATACTTGATATCAAAATCATAGGCTGCGAGCTTAGACACCCATCGCTGCTCGCAAGCATCCAACTTCGGCTTAGTCAGGATGTGCGTGAGTGGATTATTATCAGTCCAGGCAGTGAATTTGTGTCCATTGAGCCAATGACTAAACTTGTCGGTAACAGCCCATTTTAAGGCCAGGAACTCCAGTCGATGAGCAGGGTAGTTGCCCTGGGCTTTATTCAAAGACTTGCTAGCGAAAGCAATAGGGCGGGCTCTCTCCTCACCAGGGGCAACTTGCGACAAGACGGCACCCAAACCGTCTGAGGAGGCGTCTGTAGATAGGATGAACGGACGACTAAAGTCAGGGTGCGCCAGCATGACATGCTCCAATAAAGCTTCCTTGAGCTCCCGTAGGGCAACTTCGCATGCCGGGGTCCAGTCTGCAGTGGTGAGTTTTCTGGGGGAGACATTCTTCTTTGGCCTTGTCCCCCTGCCTTTCTTTCCTCCGGTGGTGAGTTCAAACAGTGGCTTCGCAATAGCCGAACAGTTTTCAATAAATCGTTGATACCACATAACAAGCCCCAGAAAGGACAGCAACTTCTTGACATTTGGAGTGACTCCATCTGGGCACATAAGGTCGGCGGAGGTGACCTTGACTATGGACTCAACTTTTGCAGGGTCAGTAGACACGCCTCTCTCGTTGATCACATGCCCAAGGAACTGCACCGATCTTCGCAGGAAGTGGCACTTCTTTGGTGAGAGCTTCAAATTGTGGGTCCTCAGCCTCTGAAAGACCATCTCCAGCCTCTCTACTGCCTCCTGTTCAGATGCTGCAAACACCAAAACATCATCGAGGTAAACGAGGAGTGACAGGAAGTTCTGATCTCCAAATATGTTTGTCATCATTCTCATGAAGCTAGCGGGTGAATTGCATAGACCCTGCGGAAGCCTGTTGTATTCATGGAGCCCCACTGGAGTGGTGAAGGCTGTGTACTTTTTATCGTCCTCGTGCAGTGGGACGTTATAAAACCCTGAGGTAAGATCCATCGTACTGAAGAATGCATTGCCACCCAGAGCGGCAAGACAGTCAGCCTGGTGTGGCAGGGGGTAGGCGTCTTTCACCGTCCTGGCATTTAGCCACCGGAAATCTGTGCAGACCCGAAGGTCACCATTCTTCTTCCAACACAACACCAAAGGGGAAGCGAACTCGCTGTTCGACTTACGGATGATGCCCTCCTCCTCCATCTCGTTCAAGGTTGCACGCAATTTCTGGTACTGAGCAGGTGGAACCCGTCTGTATGGAAGACGGAAAGGCCTCTCATCCACAAGGTGGATTCTGTGAACAAAGTCCCTTACTTCCCCACAGTCGAGTGAATGTTTTGAAAAGACATCTTCATAGCTGGTGACAAGTTCACACATCCTTTCTTTCCACTGGTCCGAGACCTCACACGACTCCAGGTCAACCTTTTCCAATCCATGTTGCTTCAGCTTGCCTTGTAATGAGTCCATGCTCACTTGATCATTGCTAACTCGTTGGCTACAGGAAAGCACAACAGCATCAGCTGTCTTGTCAGCAAAATCCTCGAGAGCCAAACAGGGGTAAACGTCCGCCACCTTAGTGTTCCTCCTCAGAGTAATGGCCTTGTCACTGGGATTCACAATCTTGAGGGGCACCCAGCCGTCACCTTGCAGTGTAACAACGACTCTGCCCACCAAGATGCCCCGTGGAGCACAACGAACACCAGTGGGTTCGACCACAACAGTGCTGCCTGGAGGACCACGATCTTTTTCCGGTAGCCTGCCCCACACTAAGTGTTCATGACCCGGTAACAGCGTGACAGCCTGGTTGAGTTTTACAGTACCACTACGTCCGGGAAAGAATCACCCTTCCACCGATGTATGCCTGCCAGCATCGCCAAGAAGTCGTCAACCTCTTCACCGGAACCGTATGGTCTGGACACCATCTCCCAGTACTTGCCAGTTTCTTTAAGCCTATGGATTACATACTTAATCACATTTGTCCCCAGAATCAAGTCGTCACTCTGGCCAGCAACCACAAGGGTGGGAACAACTACTTGGCAGCCATACACTGTCAGTTTCAGATCACAGACACTTTTGGGATAGACACGCTTTCCCCCACATCCAATGATGACAACATCAGGGTTGTCTTTGACAGCGCCATGCAGATCCCCAGCCGCAACAAGCTCTTCGGCTACTGCCTCACTCATTGAGCATGCTGATGAGCCTGTGTCCAGCATAGCAGTAACTGTGGCATGATCGTTGATCTCAACAGGAGTGTAAAAAAGGCTGTCAGAACCACTGACACGTTGTATGTTCTGATACACAACTATTTGTGATTGGGAAGGGCTGTCAGCAAGGCACAGATAATGTGAGTCATGATCCGGTGTCGCACTGAGGGTAGTCTCTTCAGTGCCCGCACTCCCCCTCATCAAATGCGGGCGTTCGAGTTTCCCGCCGCTGGGGGTGCATTTGTGCTGACTGCCTGACGCTGAGACGTCGCCCCAGGGCAGTCACGTCGAACGTGTCCAGGCGTGTGACATCCGAAACACAAGCGGTCCGTCCTGCAGTGCATGAATGTTGTGTGTGACCTATCCTTACAGATGCGGCAGCCCTGATCACTGTTTGTATTTCCTCTATTTGCAATCCGATCAGCCTGCGGAGGCTGTGGCCTGTAACAATCCTTCTCCCTGAGAACTGTAAGTACCTCAGACAGCATATCAGTCATACGAGCAATGCTAGCATTATCTCCTGCGTTTTGCTCAGGAGATCTACAAAGCTCAACTGCTCTCTGCTTGAAAGACTGGAACTGCATAGTAGAGTCATCATCACTCCGGCTGGTGTCAGACACAGCAGCAGTATTCTGCCTGACATCATGATGCACTGCAGAATTGACAGTGAGCCTGGACCTATTCTCACGCTGGTACTCGTCTATCCGCTCCTGTACATCCTTAGCGGTCCAGTACTCAGCTGCTCTGCTCTTGAACACATAGGCCAGGTGTGGGTCAGGACAATTGCGGATGAACAGCAGGGCCACCTCACTGCTCAAATTGTCCATCCTCCTGCCTTGCCTCCGTCGGAGACATTCGTCTGCCGCGTCCGCAGCTTTGTTCAATCGAACCCAGTAATCTATTGGGCATTCGTTGCGTTTCGGTACTGTACCGTAAAAGTCAGCTAGTGGTACACTGGAATATGACACCTCACTAAAATGCTGCTTCAATATGTCATAAATCAGTGCAGGTCTGCGGATGTGATCAAGTGCAGGGTCGCTGCGTAAAGCTATCTTTACAACATCCTTCGCCCTGCCCATAAGCCTGCTCATTATCTCATCTGAGCAATCAATGAGGTCAACATTTCTCCTTCTCAAGTACAAATCCATCTTCTCGACCCACTCCTGAACGTCACACTTCTCTGACCCATCCCCCCTAAACACTGGTGGTTCTATAACATCAGATCTCAGAACAACATTCATTTTTGACAGGTCCAAAACAGCATTGTGAGTGTTATCATGAACGAAACCAGCATGAGCAGGTGATGATAGCCTGTTTGTAACAGTGTTATCTGTGTGCACCCCACGTCTGTCATACTCACTGCTTAACCCACTGGTTGTAGCCATGTTATCCGTGTGCACCCCACGTCTGTCATACCCACCGCTTAACCCACTGGTTGTAGCCATGTTATCTGTGTGCACCCCACGTCTGTCATACCCACCGCTTAACCCACTGGTTGTAGCCATGTTATCTGTGTGCACCCCACGTCTGTCATGCCCACTGCTCAACCCACTCACTGTGTCCCTGGGTGTGCCGTCTCGATAACTATGCACGTGTCTGGGTGTAGATGTATGGGATGGAGCGTGAGAGTCATGAAAAGTACCTGTCATATCAATAGTCACATAATGTTCCGCATCAACGGTGTTGTGATCTGATGTAGGCCTGTCACCAGTAAAGTGCACTGAGGTTTTGGGCTTAGCCCCACCATAACCCGAAACAGTACTCCTATGGTACCCTTCTGCCATCATTAACATGCAGAAGTAAAGACTCTCATTAAAACAAAAAAAACAAAAGAAATTGATCCAAAATAATAACCACAATTCACACTAGTGATACTGTGTTGTGCGTACAGTGCGTTGACTGCGTTGTGTTCAGATTGTCCCTTCTTGAAATAAACCTGATACTGTTCAGTGTGTATGGGGTCGCTGTGAAGTCTTGCTGCATCCCCTGGAGGTTGTCTCCGTCCAGTGTCCAATTGTTGTTGGGTCACGGCACCATTGTAACCCCTATCTTCTGGTTCCCAGCAATAATGCAGCAGACACAATTTGTTTGTCATATTCATTGAACAGCCAACATTACTAATGACAACAATAATAATGTGATTAACACCAGTGTTGCAATGACATGAATTGACTACAGTATATACCAGAACAATAAAACAATAAACACAATAATTGTACACTTCACATACCTGAGTAAAACACACAAATAATATTGTCAGAGGCAGGTCAGATCTGTCATGCTTTCTCCAGCTCCTACAAACCCATTAACAAACATAGAAATCAGTGAACTTCCATTCCATAGCACAGTGATCGCTGTTAGCATAGGAAGCTAATGTGGCTAGCTACTATCAACAAAGATTCTACATGCAAAATGTAGGACAGAAATTGTTTTCACGACTAGTAATGCTTCTCTTGTTGATTTGGCTTAGGCATAGTAATGCACAAAATACAACATTAGACAATGTTAACCAGGAGTGGAGATCACAACATACCTGTCTCTTCAGAGCCCAACATAAAGTGAAGAGACAAGCCACACGTCAGCATGTATAAGCCTCCCCTGACCACATGGTGTCACTGTTTACTCTTTTGAGTGTACATGATATTGGAAAACATAGGAAACTATTTTGGCGAACTTCACATTGAAAGTATACATATTTACACATCTGTTACACAAACCTACAAAAGGTCGCTTCAATAATACATTTTAGTGTATAAACTTAAGAGGCCACATAATGTATTAATATGAGAACATGACAGCTTTAAATATAAACATTGAATTATGTTTATTTTTTTAAGGACCATGAGTACCGTAAGAACTGTCTATGGGCAGATAATGCAGAAGCTGGGGAACGATGCCTGGAGCTCTGAGGAGCACAACGTCCACACAAGGTTTGTGGACCAGTTCCACAGCCATGTTTCTGATGAGTGCAAGGAGAGGATTCTGACAACTTTTGACACCCAGGACAGCATTGTGAGGTGTGTGGTTGCCACAATAGCCTTTGGTCTAGGAGTCCACATGCCGGATGTGCGATATGTCCTGCATTGGGGACCAGCAGCTGACATTGTATCGTACTGGCAGGAAGTTGGCCGCTGCGCCAGGGATGGTGGCACTGGAAAGGCCATTACAATTCTGTACACGGGTTCAGTCAGCAAGGCCTACATTGATGGGCATTACATCGACCTGATGGCAAAGGTACAAGCTGGAAGCTGCATCAGAAAAGGGGTATTCCAATACCTACACATTGAAGGCATGGGGGACTACACCCAATCCTGTGAACGGGAGGGTTGCTGTTCTTTTTGCAACAGCACACATGCCAATTGACTCTTTTCAGACTGAGTGTAAATCATAAATACAAATGTAACTTATATGTAAAACTTTCCTTTATTTTTATTTTTATTATTGTATTTTTGTATTTAAAATAAACATGTTCATTTTTTACTGAACATTGCTGGATTGTTTCATTGATTAGTGCAATTACAGTAAGTTTTAATGCAGCTAAATAATTGGTGCACATCAACACTGTTTTTCAATCTTTTTCATATCAAGGTCCATTATTTCTTCAACATTTTAGCCACAGAGCACCATCTTAGCCTCTCAAACGCAACACTTGGAAATTTACACCACTGGTTTAAGACCAGAGAAGACATCCCATCGGTCAATGTCCTCAGCCAGCTTCCGCATCTTCCTACCCATCTTCATTGGGTTTTCCAGCTTGTTGTTGTACCTGAAGTCTTTTAGTCCCTCATGGAATCTCCCAGGGACATTCGAAAACAGGTCATCAGACTTGTACTCCTTAACGAAGGCCTTGATGTCCGCAACCTGCCTCTTCTTGTGGCTGTCACTACGAGACCAGGACTCCTCAAATGACACCACTCCAGCGTCGGTAAGGAACTTGTCTATGTCCTTCCCAAATGCTCCCCCCATCTGTGCACACCTTTGGACCTCCTTGTCGGTGTACCTTCCACGTGATCTTTTCATCATCTCTGTAACAAAGTTTGTTCTTGTTTAGTAGTTTGCTTTGGCTGTCTTCCAACAGCTGAAAACCCATTTTGACCTGAGATCAGATTCTAAAAATGTCTTCTACATCCTGACAGTTTTCTGAAAAAGCTATGTTTCTATGTCAGTCGTTCTTCGATTTTTCAAAAATAGCAGACCTACGCGCTCGGTGGTGCGCTATGAGCTTGTAGATCTGCTATTTTTCAATAGCTAAAGCATAACATAATGCTAACACCAAAAGGGGTTCCCGCCCAAAATGGGTTAAAGATAATCCTCGTAATTTAGATACTGTATTGTCTTTTTTGTTCAACATACATCATGTACAATTCATAACACATTCATTTACATGCCTTTGAAGTCATTGTTGAGAAACTCATTGACAAGATCCAAGCCAACGTTTCCCCCTCGTCTCCCTGAGACATTCGCCACTCTGTTCCAGATGAGGTCCATTTGAACATTTTCCGGTTGGTAGCCTTCAATTCCTTTCATTAAAACACATAATAAAAGGAAAATGTATAATCGATAAGGAACACGTTGCCTTGAACAGCAACACAGAACTGAACTGCTGTCGAACTGAAGAAAAAGTAAATCTTTAAAGTAAAAAGGCAAATCTAAACTTATACAAATATGTGTTGTTTACTAATTATCACAAGTACATTAAGTACACAAATTTCTACATCAAACATTATGAAGTCCTTTGGCACGCTTGCTGCAATGAATGTAGGAATAGACAGTCGACACAAGAAGAGCAGAAAATGAAACCTGCACATTTTTTTTCATTCGAAATGTTTCAATAAAGAATTTTTTTTCTCTACTCCACAAACATGAAATTAACCATGGTTTGTTATTTTTAGTTAGTTAGTTAATAAATATTATAGTTTTACCAGTTAGCATGTAGTGGCCAATAAACAGGTAGTGGGGATGGCTTCTGCCGCTTCCTCCCCAAAACCGAAGCATGTCCACCTTCCAGCTGTCAACCATGGCTGGAACGTCACCTTCTCAAACGGCATCCTTTCTCGCCAGATGGTTCAGTCCTTCCCACATCAACGCCTTGGTATAGTTTTGGACAAAGTCCTCCTCTGAGCCAGCAGTTGTGCATTCATCAGTACAGTACCACTTGTCTGTAAGAGAATGATCAATGAAATATTTTTTTTTTTGGTAAAATCCATTACATATAAGATGTATTAAAACATAATCTCCTCTTTATAAAACAAGTGCAAAACATACCCTGTGCATCAACTTTGTCAGATGGCAGGAGGCACTTTGTGTGGTACCACTCACTACTTTTGCAGTTCTCCGCCATCTGGCATTGTACCATTTGCCCTCCCTTTCTTTCCTTACATGTACAGTACATGTAGGTCCCGTCCTCACTGCAGGCTTCTGAACAGAAGTAGTCCACGTCTTTCCCTGGGACTTCTGTAAGACCTGCACATGAAAGGTGAACCCACCCAATCTCACAAAGGCTGCTGCAGCACTGTACCATGGGTTCTTCTTTGGCTGCAAACACACAAACACAAAAAAAGGAATATGTACAGTTATGGACAAAAAAAACATTTAATGTAATTAATAACTGACATCCTATGTAGCCCACGTAGGCAGACATGATGATTCTAACTTAACCCATTTACGACTGGAACGCGTCTTTGTCACATTAGCCTCTAACCAATTTAACCATTAGTTTAAAATGTAGCTGTTGAAAACTAGCAGATCTACAAGCTCATTAAGTGCGACATATTTTCAGATGGGGGTCAGCGTCTAATTAAATAGCCTATATATATATGTAGGGGTCCTTGACATGTAATAGTTTGAGCACCACTGATATAGAATCATGTTTTTCAGAAAACTGTCATGATTTAGAAGGCATTTTGTAGAATATATGGCCTCAGTCCTAAATGGGTAAAAATACACTGTGTGTGTGTGTGTGTGTGTGTGTGTGTGTGTGTGTGTGTGTGTGTGTGTGTGTGTGTGTGTGTGTGTGTGTGTGTGTGTGTGTGTGTGACATACCGTCTTGGCAATGGCAGTAAAGAAAAAAGTCTTTCTCAGAACTTTTCACGGCACTGGCTGCAGAAGCTGCTACCAGGTTTATTTGCTCTTGGTCTGGAGCCATCCAGGCATAGTCCACTATCCTGTTGGCCAGTTTTTCCAGGCAGTCCTTCCGGTCAGCCTTGCTGCTGGGCAGATTTTCTGGAACTTCATCTACCCTCGCCATTCCACAGATTGTTGTGGCTAGCAGAGTGACATAGGCTGAAGTAGCAAACTTTTTACATAAGGGAGACATTAAGTGTAGTACATACATATACAAGATTAGATTCAAGCATTTGAAATCACATATATGTAATAGATATGGAATATATAACTGAATAAATGGATTACTCATGTCGTGTACTCACTTCCACCATGTCCGATGTATGCTGGACATTTGCAGACACTTATTTTTTCAGAGACCTGTGTGTGATTATTATGTTTTTGCAAAATTATATACTGTGTGAGTGTGTGTGTGTGTGTGTGTGTGGGTGTGTGTGTGTGTGTGTGTGTGTGTGTGTGTGTGTGTGTGTGTGTGTGTGTGTGTGTGTGTGTGTGTGTGTGTGTGTGTGTGTGTGTACAATTAACACTATATTTTTAGAATGTCACTCACTTTCGTAGGCAGAAGTTGTTTTGGTTGTACCTCAATGGCTCTGCATCCTTTTCCTGAAAGGTGACTAAAGTTCACCTTGTTTTCATGTGCGAAGGTTAGTGCATAGAGCAGGAAGGTATTTGCATGGCCCTTGCTCTGGTGTTTCCCATGCACCAACATCTGGGGACCACAAATAAAGATGTTATTACTTTTGTCAGTATAAGTTCACATGAATAAGATTACATTGTTCAATGCTCTTTGAACTCCACAAATACAGCAACTGTTCTGGTCTGGACAGATGGTTTGTATGCTATACTGTTGGTAAAGACCCTCAAACAGACTCCAGCTGTTTTAGTACACCTCTGTCCAGGCTGAATGTGGATAGAGGTATAAGAGAATACTATTTATCCATCCTTTGCACGGAAGTCCTACAAAAGCAAACAGGTTGCTAGCTGTCAATCAAACATTGATATTGCATCGTCATACTGCCATGAGAAACAGTGAAACAATACATTTTAACGTCACAACATCGAGGTCTATAATGTATTCGGACCCCTGTCTGAAAAGGCCTTATATGTCCTTAATCTGTAATTAATACACCCAAAACTGCTGTTGTTCTGTTACATTTTTATTCAAATTTATGTTGTTTGTCAATGTATTTTCTGCATAGTCAACATACCTGGACATTGTCCCATGTCACAGAGTAGGAACAGGTTCTCTTGGCAGCAGGCCCAAATAGCCTCCTTTTTAAAGCTGATTTCACCTACACCAACAAAGACACAAAAAAACTTATAATCTTGTATTGTTTGATTGATCATAAACTTGTATACTGTTTTTAATTAAATTAAAACATGAATTAACAATGATGTTATTTTAAAAGGAAGTGATTGTTGTGAGAAACAAATAATGTCATTTCATTATGTTGGAGTCTTGAATTGTACCTCTGCTTTTTTTTCCCAGTCTTTTATTTTGTCATGATGGCCTAACCGCATGTTATCAATGGCGTTTCTGGTGGCATCGACTCCCAGCGACAAACCAAGGTGGTTCATCGTTTTGATGACCTTCTGACTGCATCCGTGCTTCCACAGTTCGATGCCGATGCATTTCTGAATGAAATTTGCTTTAGGAAAGGATGAGAACAGTGCCATTGCTAGTGCCATTCCGGTCCTCCGTTTTACCTTTTCTTCTTGCAGTAGAGGGCTTTTCTTTTTCCTGAAATTCATAAATGTATCTTAAATTTAAAAGTAGGCTATTCAGCCTTATGTGAACAGTTGAGTCCCTTAAACTATAACGTTATATATACACGTTATGGGACTCAACTGTTCACATAATGCTAAATATGCATATAGAATAATGTACGACACACACGCACACACACACACATTATTATGGATATATTACACAACTCCACCTCCCAAAACAGTACGTAGCTAAATGGTTTTTTTTCCCTGGCAAGAATCTTACGTGGTGTCCTTTGGTGTGGCTTGCTTCTTGGATTTGCGCTTCCCTTTAGACATTTTTGGAAGTGTTTTTGGTCCTGGAACACTGCCATTGAAAAGACAGACAATGTGGATGTATGATTATAGTTTGACACAAATGTATAACTGAACCAGAAAATGTAAAAACACAACCAAAATGAATCATACTTGACATGCTTTTGGGAATGTGGGAATGTGCCTCTCAAACATTCCATCAGGAGTGGTGCCTTGTCAATAGCCCAGTTCAGTACACCATCCCATGTAAATGAGGATATTTCCTTGGGGTTGACTGGCTTTCTCAAGGGCCCGTCTGCATCCGAAAACAGTTTATTTCGCTGCATAAAATATTTTTTAAGCATGAAATAAAAAACATATAAATAGAACATGCAATAAGATTAACATGTATAATAGCACATACAGTACACAGACCTTACCTCTTTGTTGATGGCGAGACTGCAGGCCTTTATCAAATGTTGCTTGACAGTAGACCTTAAAAAGCATGTGAATGCTCTAAAATATTTGCCCCTGGCCAATTGTCTTTTGGCTTGAGCCAATGGAGCCAATATTTTAGTTTTTTTCCTTTTATAATGGCTGGGTGTGGCTGTTGCTATTGTTGGTGTTGCTGGGGTGGTCATCTCCTCATCGGAATTTGTGGAGCTGGGTGTTGTTGCTGCAGTCATCTCTTCAAGTGAATGTGTAGAGGTACTGGGGATAAGGTGGGAGATGGGGGTCCTTGGAGATATATCACATGTGGCTGTTGCTAACACATTTTGTGTTTTTCTGAGACCAAACTAGATGAATCCATCAGGGACGCTGAGATTGAAATTGAGAACTATTCAGTAGTCAGAAATGATAGAAACCGTAATGGGGGTGGTGTTTGCATGTATATCCACAAAGATACTGAATTCATTACCCGTACTGACTTACAGCATGTTGAAATTGAAACTGTGTGGGTTGAATTAATTTTCAAAAATGCGAAATCAGTACTAGTTGGCACAGTCTACAGACCTCCTTATCAGCAAGGCTTTTATGATATTCTTGAGGGTTGCTTAGCTGAGGAGGAGGGTGCAGAGAAAATCCTGATGGGCGATCTGAATACAGACGTACAGCGTAAAGAGGCGCCTGTTTTCAAATCATTTAGTAGGTTTTGTGATCTGCATAGTATTAGCCAGCTTATTACCCAACCCACTAGAGTGTGTGTTTCTACTCAAACTGTCATTGATCTCATTCTGACCTCGGACAAATCCAGAATCTCCAAGAAAGGTGTTATTGTATGCAGGCTTAGTGATCATTTCATGATATTCTGTACCCGCAAAAAACAAAAACCAAAGTCTGGCTGCCACAAAGCAGTCATATCAAGGGACCTCAAAACCTACTCTAGTGAGGCCTTTAACCAAGAATTGGAGAGTCTGGATTGGTCCGATGAGCTTAACAGCACACTTGTCGAAGAAGCTTGGCTTGGCTTCAAAACCAAATTTACATCAGTACTGAACTACATGGCTCCTCTGAGAACCATCAGGATCAAAACCTGCTCGGAGCCATGGATGAATTCGGACATAATGACTGCAACGAATGCCAGAGACAAAAAATGCTCTGAATTTCTAAAATGCAAGTCAAAGCTTGCCAAGCGCTTCAACAGGGGTCTCCAAGCTCAGCTGGACAACCTAAAAACCCAACGAAACAGGCTAAGAAATAATGTTACTGCCATGATCAAATCCGCCAAAAGTAACTTCATTAATAATAAAGCTGAGGAAAACAAAAACAATCCTCGAGAGCTCTGGAAGCTACTCAACAACCAATTAGGCTATAGTCAGAAACTGAAAACCAGGTTTTCAAACATAAACATTAAAGCGAACAACACTCTCATCACTGACAAGCTTGATGTGGCCAACTACTTGAACATCTTCTTTACAAACATATCAACAACGCTGGTTAACAATCTGCCCTCCCACTCTGGGCTCTTTGGTGTAGAGCACATTAAAACCTTCTACAGAAACCTAGGTGTTTGTAAAGACGATTTTAAATTAGTTATGGTAACAACTGATGAGGTACTTAAGAAACTGAGTGCCCTCCAACCCCACAACGCCACTGGCCATGGCAATATTCCCTCCAAATTTCTCAGAGACTCAGCCATCTCTATAGCTCCAATCATCACCCACATAGTAAACCTCTCCATCAAACAGGGACAGGTCCCCCTAGATTTCAAACTGGCCAAAGTAACCCCCCTGCACAAGAAAGGGAGTAAATTAGACCCCGGCAACTACCGCCCTATTTCTATTCTAAGCTCCATCTCGAAAGTGATGGAAAAAATAGTCTATGAACAGGTTGAAAAGTATCTTGCCACTAATAAATTATTGTACGAGTTCCAATCTGGCTTCAGAACATCCCACTCCACTGACACATGCCTTCTCTATTTGAGCGACCACATCAAACAAGAGGTGGACGCTGGCAAATACTGCGGCATGGTCATGCTGGACCTCCAAAAGGCTTTTGACACAGTGAACCACTCAATACTGGTTAACAAGCTAAAAGCAATTGGTTTCGATAGCACATCAGTGAGCTGGATGCAATCCTACCTGGAGGGGAGAGCACAGATGGTGGAAGTGAACGGAACACTGTCCCCCCCCTCCCAGTGAGCTGTGGCGTTCCACAAGGAAGCATACTAGGGCCTCTACTGTTCCTAATATATGTTAACGACATGACTTCAGCTTGTGACTGCAACTTGTTCCTGTTCGCAGATGACTCGGCACTGCTGGTCTCGGACAGGGACAAACTGCAGGTTGAAAATGCCCTCAGCTCTGAACTCGGTAGAATCTGCACCTGGCTCGCTGATAACAAACTATCTTTACCAACCCGGTCTCCCCCAAATACGGTGAAATAGCACGGATTGGCACACTGCAAATGCGTGCATATGACACTAGATTCCCCGACATTCCGTGTATATGTACTTTATTTCCTCCCGGTTCACTTCTATACGTTGCTCGTCGGTGACGTCACGAGGACAATCCGTGTATATGTACTTTATTTCCTCCCCGTTCACTTCTATACGTTGCTCGTCAGTGACGTCACATCACGAAAATAAAAAAAATCGATAGGTTTGCAATATTAACAACACTCAATAAAATATATATCACTACTGATGATGTTTGACGACTATTTCTATGTATTTGATGTATGTGTAAATCACTCTGGAAGCTAAATGCTATAATAGTTCAGCCATTGTGCTACTTAGAATAATAATAATACTTATATATTATTATTATTATTATTATTATTATTATTATTATTATTATTATTACATTAATGATACATTAATAGAAAGCCCAACAATCTGTAGGCCTACATATTTACTGCTTCTATATTATTATTATTATTATTATTATTATTATTATTATTATATTAATGATACATTAATAGAAAGCCCAACAATCTGTAGGCCTACATATTTACTGCTTCTATATTATTATTATTATTATTATTATTATTATTATTATTATTATTATATTAATGATACATTAATAGAAAGCCCAACAATATGTAGGCCTACATATTTACTGCTTCTATATTATTATTATTATTATTATTATTATTATTATTATTATTATTATTGTATTAATGATACATTAATAGAAAGCCCAACAATCTGTAGGCCTACATATTTACTGCTTCTATATTATTATTATTATTATTATTATTATTATTATTATTATTATTATTAATATATTAATGATACATTAATAGAAAGCCCAACAATCTGTAGGTCTACATATTTACTGCTTCTATATTATTATTATTATTATTATTATTGTTGTTATTTCTTGGCTCGCTCCACATGGAACTTCCGGGACGGGGGGGGGGGGGGGAGTCGCTCCACAATCCACATGGGACTTCCGGAGAACAAGGAGAAGGTTTTCAGGTGTATGTTGTTAATGTTTAAGGTGAGTTTTTATTATGGATTGCTTTTTTATTAATCTAATGATCTGCCCGTTCACACAGGCAGATTAAACGATGCGGTCTACCATTCGTTGTCAATGGAAGCCAGCGAAATCACGTTGATAGACGGAACGATGCATGTAGCTAACCAAATCAACTCACAACGGTGCATCGTTTTATCTGCCCGTGTGAACGCTCCATTGTTGATGTAGATGTTGTTTACGTTAGGGACCATGTCTCAGATTTGCAATTTCTCTTTGTATTTTTTAGCATGCTAGATGACGCTGTAGCCCCGCGGTGGCTATTCAGCAGCTATATGTATTGAATGAGTACTTTTTTCTGCAGTTTGCAGAAAAAGCAAACGAAAATACAGTTCATTACATGGTATGCTAAGAGGATGTAAACCAATAGATGGGCCCTATGAAAGGTTGCTATCATGATAAAGTGAATGAAGATGGCGGAGACTTTGACCCTACAAATATAATTTAAATAACTATTTTGGCATCTGCCTCTCGGTCACCTCATGTGTTGCTCAAACCCTTACCACAATGCAAAACCCCATTTGAAAAGACATGCCAGGGACCCCCATAAGAGAAGTTTGTACGGTTTATTTTCAAGGACCCCCAGTTTGACATGCATTCGTCTACGGACCCCCCATTTAATGGCATTTCTATCTCTGGGACCACCAATTTATATTGTAAAATCAATGTTATTTTAACTCTGAGAGTGTACAAATGGAACGGGTCCATTTGGTTCCATTTGTGTAGACTCTGAGTTACAGACCCATAATGGTCCATTTGGTTCCAAACTATAATTTAGCTGGGGACCCCCTGGAACTCCCTCAGGTACCCCTGGGGGTCCACGGACCCCACTTTTGGAACCACTAGGTTAGATAGAGATAGGTATGTAGGTAGTGGTTCTTGGTTTACTATGAATCTAGATTACTATTTCTATGCATGTGGTGTATTAATATTACCTTATGTCAAATTGAGTCATTTGGTCATTGTAATTCAAATCTCATCAAAATTGTAGGAGCCAAAATACATATTTTTTTTGTATAAATAAATAAGATAGAATAAAGATGACAATTACATTACATAGTTATTTAGGATTACAGTATAATATAGTGTAGTTATGTATGTTAATTATCTCTCTCTCTCATCCCTTCATGTGTGATTGCTGCAATTCGGAGAGCCTATCCATCAGCAGATGGACGTTATCGTGGATTTTTAGAAGAAGCTGGGGATCTTTCAGATGATAAATATACTTGGCCGATATAAGAAAGGACTAACGGTTGACTATTATGATGACCCACCCCCCCCCCCCCCCCCCCCCCCCACCACCACCACCACCACCACCACCACCACCACCAAGTGATTCAACTACGGAATGATTGTTGTTGTTTTTTTCATTACCAAAAACTCATTCCAAATAAATTACTTCGCAACCTGAAAAACAAAGGGAGTCTACCAACGCGCCTCAAGCCTACAACGGATGGTCACAGGATCAAGGAGAGGAAACTGTACCAGCACGGACAATTCAAGGTTTTTTAGTAGCTGCTAGTATACAAACAAACGACTAACGTTTCGACCTATGTGGTCTTCATCAGTCATACTTTGCACCCCGTTAAAATAATAACTGTCCTACTCCAAGGAAAACATGTACATATGATACTTTTTCTACTGTTTGCTCTTTTTTGCACTCTATATTTTATTATTTTGTTTGCTGTGTTTTTGCTGTGTTTGATGTTTGATGTTATATTATGTTGTTGCTGGATGCCAAACAAAAATAAGTTTTGCTCTTATGTACCTGTCCTGTACACAAGTTGTAACAATAAAGCAAAACATTGAACCTTGAAGGCCTGCCTCTGACTATCCTGTGATATAGTTGACATTTAAACTTCAACATGGTGTATATTGTCCCAATATACAAAAATTAAATACTAAACACTGTACTTTCAGCGTGATGATTTTTAAACATCCCACTATGATGTTGATAATTTCCTCAGGCAATACAAATGGCAAATAAACACTGCTCAGTATACAAAAAATATAGTATTCATCAAATATGCTTTCAATATAAATGCATCAATTATGTTGATTTATTTTAGTCTATATTACATTAGCCAAAAGATGTACTATACTAAAATAAATATTTTCTAGTGAAACAAATAATCAGTTTTTGCCTTTTTGGACTACATTTATTATCTATCATTTATACAGATTTGCACACACATGGCACACACATGGATTCAAAAAAAGCATTTGACAGACAAATTTCTTCAGTGCCCAAAATGTATCTGAAAAATGGTCCCTGCTTCTGTAAAACAACATAAAAAAGCTGTACACCAGGCAGTAGTAGGCCTACTGTATATGCTGTCAATTTTGGGGGTCACACATTATTTATTTTACCCACAGTAAACAGTATTATAAATTAAATTGGTCAATGCATTTGCTGTTCTCTCCTTTATTTATTTTGTATTTCTTTGATGACTTGTTACTCAAACAACGTGAAGCATATTGGATCCATACCCTTCAAACCCTTCACCCAAAGGGGCTCAATGATGAACTGTTACTAAATGTCATGTTATAAGTTTGCATGTTTTTCAGTACTCTATAGTTGAGTGTCTCATCACCCTTAAGGGCCCTATTTGGCTCTACAACCCCCCCCCCCCCCCCCCCAACGCTATTTAATTCAGAACTTCTTGCCTCGTTGAGTGAATTTGGTTTGTGTGACTATATTCTATGTATTTTTCCACTCTCATTGTCTGCATGTCATGAGAGCAGGACCTAGTGACTTTTTGGCTCTTATTGTTGACTATGTTGATTTCCTAATGTATTTGTACAACCATTAGTCTTTACATCTTTTCTCGTATAATGATTTTTAGAATGTAACTGAAATGATGTAAAAGTTATTTGGGGTCCTTGTGCCTTTAAAATGATGTCAGCAAATTGAGGATCATCACAAGCTGTACCTCTTCCTCTAATTAGACTCTGTCTATTGTGATTGGTTGATTATTTTTCAAATGTTTGTATATAAGTAACTCCTGAGGAAGGTCCCTAGTGACCGAAACGTTGCTTCATTAAATAAGACAATACTCTTGTGCCGAGCAGATACAGTGTGCGGGTGTACCTTATTGCTTTCTTTGATTTCTTTGATGACTGAAACGGTCGGATCTCTGTGAAAGCAGGACAGACATTTTTGGCCTTTCTTTTTTGGTTATATTGGGTCTGGGGAAGGGTGGGTGTTTTTTATCCTTCTTTTCCAAAGGCACCAAAGCTCTCAACTTCATCACACGCTCCAGCAGATCACGGCGAATGGGCAGCTGTTGTGTAGGTTCACGTGTGTTCTTTGCAACCCAATTCTGAGTTTGCTTCAGATAAAACATTTTTTAAAATACTATTAGATAGTTATAATTCCAATAGCCCAAGGTAATTACTGATGTACTCAGAACATTACCTGTCTTTGTTGTGGCCTGCTCTCTGCCGACATTGAAATTATGATCCAGAACCGCTAACCTGGTCCGAGCGAGCATACTCTCATAAAAATAGTGAAGTCTTTTGGGAGTATACTTCAGAATCGTCGAGTGAAACACTTCCAAAGAACCTGAAATCATAAACACATTACACAATATAATTAGTAAGAACTTCAGCAAGATATAACAAAATGGTATTAACGACTAATTGAGTGACGAATTTTTATCCCACGATTTTGTAACACATTTTCACCCCTGTGTAAATTATCTAATGTGATCCTGGGCTCTACACATCCTCCGCCAACCTAGTCCCCATATTTGGGGGACATGGGGAGAGCAACGGACTTGAACTCATGCTTCCTTCATGCCCGAGTGTCCAAGTTGCTCCTTTACACCTGACAGGGGGGAGTTTCCCTTGTTGGATGTAGCGCGTGGAAGGAACACGTTATTCCAACCAGTTCCTTTCCCCTCCATCAGGCGCCCCGGTTGGCCAGGGGGAGGCAGTATAGAGACCAGGATTACTGCATGTTTTTGGTGAGGGTACCTACCCTAGGGTTGAGTGACTGATTGATAAAATGGGAGAGAGAGTCAACTAAATTCACTATACATTTTGTAGAAAAGTACAAGAATACTAAATATACTCTGATATACTATACCTGTGTGTTTGAAGTGAGACATCTGTCTGAGGTCCCGAAGTATATTTGGGTCCAACACAATGCCCTGAAGCGCCCAGAAGGTAGGAGAGTCAGCAGTGAGCCACTTCTTCTTCCGCTGATCTTCCTCTGTGTACTCTCTGTGTTGGCATGTAAACTGCACATCATCGTCCTCCCATCGATGGATGCCACAAATGTGGTGCAACAGAGACTTCCACTGGCGTACACACATCTGGAACACATAAACATATATACTATACATAGTGGATTGCACATTGAATATTTAGTTCTTCACCCACCCTAAAAGAAAAACTAAAAACATTGGAAAACAAAAGAACATTTTACCTCTGGATCTCCATCGCTAGATTCACAGGCCCAAAAAAGGTGGTTGTTGATAGCCTTCATCCATGCTTGGAGTGGTCTGTTAGCGGCTTTGATTGCTACAGCCAATAAACGCTTCTTGACACCTAATGAAACAAAAAAAAAGGATCAACATTGAATGATGCCAGATGTTATGGCTCTCATTTGCAATATCAAGATGAATGTATTTTAAATGTATTATGAAATGTCAACTTACCTTTTGCAACATGCCACGGGTCAAACTCATGCTGAATTATGCCTTTGTATGTGTCACTCTGCATCAGCTTTCTGATAGAAGGTGATCTGTCAGTTGCAATGAGGCCTATATCGACTCCCAAATATTGCAATTTCTCGAGGCCCCTAATATTAGGGGCCCCTCGAGGCCCCTAATATATATATATATATATATATATATATATATATATATATATACACACACACACACGCTTTCAATTATGTCATTTTGAGTATTTACCTGTACCAACTCGAAATTAACCAACTCCAACTCAGGTATTTCTGACAGCAGTTTTTCCTTCAGTCTTCTCCAGTTTCGTAATGCGACAACTTTTGTGATATTGCGCCTTGTTCCTCCTCAGATTTTCTTCAATGCCACCACGATCATCAAGTCTGTCTGGATCCATTTTATTAATATGCATCTCATTCATTGTGTGAAAGAGGGGAATATTAGTTGCAATCATAGTGTAGCCATCATGTTGTGATTGTCGTGCATGTGGTGATGAGAGCTTTACTATTCTTCTCTTTGCAAAGACAACACTTGCTCCAGTCAGTCTTGAATTTAGACGGTCCTTGATCTATATTTGCAATCTTGGTGAATGGTAATCAAGGTATCACAGTATGACCATTATCTGTATTCAGTGAATCAAGGCAGAGGGGTTATCCTTTTACCGCCATCATGCACAATAAGGTATGGGATATGACTAGGTTGGACAATAAAATTATGATCTACACCTAGCCCGATCGTTCATCCAGTATCATTTAAGTCCAGTGTGATCTGTACACCATCTTGGTAAGTCCACGAATAAGTCATGTCATCCTGCTGACATACCCTGTCAATTCAGGCGCGGCTGTCTAACTGAACATCATACATGGTAAACTACATGTAATCTACACTTAGCCTGGCTAATAAGCCAGACTAATATCACACAACACTGTCGCGGTATATCAGTCTGGGCTGGCTCCACTTGGATTTCATTTCCCGGGGAACATTTTCTCTTTGACGCAATTGGTCAGAGCTACTGTCAGTCAAAGGTCTCAAGCATTGAACGTCACTGTACCAAAGCCCGCCTATATTGCATACCGTGTCCCGATTGGTCCGACCTGTTCTCTGCTGTAGGAAAGAGGCGTGCTACTGAGCCTCGCCAGACCGTAATCCGCTGGTAGGCAACTTTTTTTTGCCAACGGCTGATTCGGTCTGGTTTATTAACCAGGCTAATCTACACTAGCTAAACGATGCAGGGCTTATTAGACAACATTTGGGACACTGAAGTCATTATTTAGCTACACCAAACAAATGCATATATTTTGCTGATACTGAATCCCATGCTGAGTTTCACAGGAGCGGTGCCCCCCCCCCCCACACACACACACATACAAACACACACACACACACACACACACACACACACACACACATACTAAACCTCTAACAATATTAAGATATAGACTACCATCCATTTTTACCCGAGGCAGACATAACACAAACCTCTAATTTAGCAGAATATTAGGATTCCGGGACTGATATATGGTACAAGGAAGCCAATGAGTAAGCACATGGATCCAAATTTGTATTCTACATAGTGAAAAATGTTTGATTTGACACCAAGATCATTCAAATAGGACAAGTCTATGGGATTTCATTGCTAAATGCAATATTACTGTATATTCAATGGCAGCCATCTTGAAAAATGGCCGCCATCTTGAAATTGTATTTGGCACAATGGTTTTATCAAAAGAGCAATCCCTAAGGAGTATGTGTGCCAATTTTGGTGCTTGTATCCGCAAGTGAACGATTCACCTGTAATTTGCATGTTATCTGCCCTGCTATAGGCATTTGTGGGCATGTTTGCCAGGATGTTTTGCAGCCACCTTCACATTCCCATTTGACCACAAGATGGCTGCCTCCCACAACATGTGGTTCTTTTTTGGTCACTTTTTTACCACACTGTGGACAAAATTCAAATAGTTCCATAATTTTGGCTTCGTCCACTATCCATCTTCTACTCTTGTCCCATGCAGCAGGCTGCTCGTCTTCTTCTTCTTCCACAGTGTCAGAACTCGAGCTTTTGCTGGATGGACAGTAGGATGCATCTGAATCGTGCGCCATTGTGGACGGTTTTCCAGGGGTTGACTCTACAGAATCATCGGAAAGACTAAGATTGCTGTAAGACACTTCAAGTGCACTAATCTCCTCGCCATCGGCAGGTGGTGTCTATTGACAAACAAACAAAAACATTGAATACGTTATAATAAATTAGTTATAGGTCCCCTAAGGAGTATGTGTAGCCTATTTTGGATCAGATTAAAAACATGTGTTTTCATTTTTAATTTTACTTACCAGAGAGATGTCTTCCCCAGCTGATTGCCTGACACTCAAGGTTGATGGACTGGAAGTTGATGGCTATTTTGAAAAGGTGGAATTGAGTGTCATTTGAGCAATGGTTTAGATTTTCTTTCATAACAACATCATCACTGATAATATGTATTTTACAAAATCAAAAGAAAAGAGCATGAATAATTGTACCATAGAGCGTATTGGGGGGCCAGCCTCGTACAACCCTGACATTGAAGGCCTTGTGCGCACTTGTCCAGCTTTATGTAGCGGGGTGGTCAGATTCAAATAGAAGGACTGAGGTCTCTTAGGACGACAATCGAGTGCTGGGGGTGCCGGAGTCTGCACAGGACTGGAATATGTGTCACCAGCAGGTATGTCACCACCTTCAGCACCCTAAAATACATATAGACAGAAACAAAAAGAAGTAAGATTTTATATATCAACTTTCAGAAGTAAAATGTGATCACCTCTTTTATGTTTTGATTTAGAATTCTATGCTATTTCTCCCTCAGCAGGTTCAGACTCCATTGTTGTGGACCCCGAAGAATGTGCGGGCATGTCCTGGACACAATTTAAAAAATCACACCCGTGTGAACTGAGTGGTGCAAGGTCTTATATAGCCTGATCAGCTGTGGTCTGACGTAATGTCAGTGACCATAGTAACCATGCTCACCTGTGTGAGTGGTTTGCACCACTCAAAAATACACACTGATTTATAACATTTGGCTTTATAATACGGTACACTAGAGCGGTGCCCGTGGGGCCTCTGCAGCAGTGCCTGTTGGGCACTGGACTACTTGGAACAATGCAAGTTGGAAAAGCATGACCCACCCAGATATTATGTCCGTTTCCCTTTTATGGCCATATATGGAGTTTTTTGTAATGCATGCCCAAATATGGAGTCTATGCAGCCAGCTTGTGGAGTTATGTTTCAGGCATGCCCAAATATGGAGTGTTGTGAGGTCAGAACAGGCCAGCTCCATATTATGGACGCTGGGCAGGTGCCCGGTCCAGAGCCCGGGCAGAGGCCTTTTTGGGACAACCCTGGGTCCGACCGACTCGACACCGGGCACAGTACCACCTGCGGTGGTGTAGAACGGGTATGTAACTATGTATTGTAAATATAACAATGTTGCGTTATCATAAAAAAAACTATTATACTATTTGACTGATAATAACTATGTATGTGAAGAATCACCAGCTCAGTGGCCTTGTGGTTAAAGTGTCCGCCCTGAGACTGGGAGGTCGGGGGTTCCATCCCCGGCCAGGTCATACCAAAGACTCTAAAAATGGGACCCAGTGCCTCCCTGCTTGACACTCAGCATCAAGGGTTGGATTGGGGGTAAGTCCCTGCGACATACTAGCGTCATGTCCAGGGGGTGTACTTGTACATCAAGCTGCCTCATGCTACAGAAACAGGAGATAGGCTCCTGCCCTATGGGCCTCATGGCTCGGCAAGGCTACTTATGTGAAGAATCAGCTATATGTACCATTTCAAATTGTGATTTATGCCACTGTAATAACGCACAATAGTCCTTCAGTTTTATAGTGCTTTCTATCATTGTGCTTTTTTTTTAGCATGATATAATTATTTGGGTCGAAATGTTTCAGTTTGTAGTTCATTTTGTTTTGATGGGAATACTAGTCAATACCAGAATATTGTGAATATTGGGGTTGTAGACTGTGTGACGATTTTCTTATTTAGATGCAAATGTGATAGTGGGGGAGGGTATGCCTGCCCTAAACAAAAGGGCCGAAACTCAAAGACAAACACTATGTGAAAAACTTTCTGTGTTTTCCAATACAATTTCAAAGTAAAAAAAACACACACCAGTAGGCCTGTATAAACATATTCATTATTATACACTATTGGAGAAGTCATAAACAGAAGGATATTATATAAATGGGGTTTGGAAAAAAAATAATGTCGTGTCATATTTCACATAGTAAAGGATACAAGTAGGCTACTGTAGCCATTATTCAAGTACATGTTTTGTGGCCTATTGATTTTGTCTACATACCTGTAAATGCGCACTCTTTGGAACAGCATTTTTGCGGATGGTAGTATGACATCTTGCTGTGTGATGTGACTTTCTTTTCAAGCGCCTAAGCCCAGCTCTCTTCTTTGGCGAAACAATAACGGTTTCTGGTTCCTTAACAAAAAAATCCTTTGGGTCAAAATGATCACTGCACACTGTCCAATTTTGGGTAGTTTAATGTGGTATATTGACCTCTTGTTGTAACGCAGTTAGCCATAATTTACGCGTTTCTACATTCATATATGGTATCCTATGAAAGCTTTTACGCTTTAGAGTCGCTGGGGTGCATTTGTTCAGACAGCCTGGAAATACGCACTGCTTCATCTTCGCAACAAGAAAAAGGAACAAAAAAGACGCTCGAAATAGTCAACAAAAGAATGGGAGAACAACAGGATCCGTAATAAAAGTTGATAAACTAGTCAAAAGTACTTTGACTGCTAAAACAAAGACTGGTCTATCCGTAGAAAAAGTTAGAAGGACGATAGGTAGAGAATGCGTGTTGATACAGCCACTGGGAAAGTGAGATGGACTGAGACAATAACAAGAAGCGCACCGGCTAGGGAAACCGGAAGCGCACCAGATAAACCGGAAGTATCGCAAGACTAAACATTGAACGGGACTTGGTAAAAATAGGAAGTAAACAATAGCTACGGATAGTGAGAGGGACACTGACGGTGGAATATGCTAGCAAACACCATACGGATTGCATACATATCCATAATGTGAATTTTGCGCGGATTTTGAAGGCGGAAAACAGAACCCTGGGCTGCAATGATACGATTCAGAGGGGCTAACAGGGATATGGGGGGTACACCACAAATGGACCAATGTGAAAGAAAACACCTGGAGGAGTCCTGATGGGACCAGATAAGTACTTTAAAAGGTAAAATAAGCATTTTAGTAAGAAATTCCCCTTTAAGGCGTCTATAGTATCCGCCTTTGAGCATGGCCTGAACCCCCTCGAGTATGTCTGCCTGAACTTACTCTGCAGGCTACGCATCATATAAACACCACCACCACACTACTGTAATGCATTTCTATATTTTCCTCAAGTCCCGAAAGAAAGAAAGAAAGAAAGAAAGAAAGAAAGAAAGAAAGAGAGTTAACAAGCAACTATTGTCAGGAAAAGATGAAGAAAAAATAACCTCTGGCTTTGTTTTAGTAGTGGGTCCACATATTGTGACAGTTTTACACTGATTTCAATCTGTCAAGTGTTTTGCTTGAGTGAACTGAACTTTCATTTAAATTATCCATGAAGCTGCATTTGAGGTGTTACTGTTTATAATCCTATGCATCAACATGCCGTTGTCCTGCTCAGACTGACCACAGAACACACGCACGCACGCACGCACGCATGCACGCACGCACGCACGCACGCACGCACGCACGCACGCACGCACGCACGCACGCACGCACGTGCACACACACACACACACACACACACACACACACACACACACACACACACACACACACACACACACTGTCTAACTGATCACCTTTGATCTCTCTGTCTGTCTGCCTGTCTGTCTGTCACTCTTTTTCAGAAAGCAAGAAAATGAGCTGACCAGAGAGAGAGAGGGGTGTGGTGGGGGGGGGGGGGGGGGGGGGGTAGTAGTAAAAACATTTGGGAGTCCTGTGAGGTTCCTGTTATGTGGTTGTGAATATAACCTCTCTCTCTCTCTCTCTCTCTCTCTCTCTTTTAGGTTTTCATGATGTTTCAGTTTACAGTATAGAGCTCTCATCCACATGATGTCAATGTGTGTGTGTGTGTGCGTGTGCGTGCTTGCGTGTGTGTGTGTGTGGGGGGGGGGGGGGGGGGGGGGGCAGTGTTGGGTAGCGTTCCTTTCTACTATAACTTTGTTAGGTTACTGGATTAGGCCTACTGCAATAGAAAATAATCCCGGGACCCAGATCCATTTGGCTCCATTAGTACACTCTCAGAGTTACAGACCTGAGACCTGCAAGGGTCCATTTGGACACGTTGCAATCTCTCTTGATCGAGTTACAGAGCCAGCAAGGGTCCATTTGTAAACCCGCTCAACAAACACGAAGGGTCCCAGTACACCGCACTCTCAGAACCACAGCACCAGACAACAGAGAGAGAGAGAGAGAGAGAGAGAGGAGGGGGGGGGGGGGGGGGGGGGGGGGGTGGTAGTGGGGTGTGTAACGGCAGCGGGGGGGCCTGGAGGGGGGGGGGGAGGTGCTAGTGAGTGGGATGTAAAAACATTTGGCAGTACTGTGAAGTTCCTGTCATGTGGTTTAGCTACAACCCCCCCTCTCCCTCTCTCCCCCCTCTCTCTCTGTCTCTCTCTCTCTCTCTCTCTCTCCCTCTCTGTCTCATGGGCTGCCAGACAGACAGACAGACAGAGCAGCAGAACAGGACACACAGTTTGATGTCTATCTTTCTCTGTGTGTTGTGTTGTGTGTCGGCTGTAGGAGGTCAGTCAGCTCCAACTGCAGGTATGTGCCTATGTCTTCTCTCTCTCTCTCTCTCACACACACACACACACACACACACACACACACACACACACACACACACACACACACACACACACTTCTGCTCACTATGCTAACTGCTGCTAACTAACATGCTGCTAACATACATGCTGTGTGTGTGTGTGCGTGCGTGCGTGCGCCCGCGTGCGTGCGTGCGAGGCTGGCAGACTGTGAAAGACTCAAGCAATCGGGTTTAAGAAAACAATAAAAAAGCCTTTCAAAATAATCTTGGGTGGAAATATTTTTAATATTTTAAACATTCTAACAAGTAGCCAAATACTAAGCTGGGGGTTTTTGACATGAAGAACCACTGGTTTAAACAGCAAAACGAAAAACACTACTGGTGCCTTTACAGGAAAAAAAAATCACACCCGTGTGAACTGAGTGGTGTAAGGCCTGTCTGACGTAATGAAATCATGTCTGACGTAATGAAATCACACCCGGGTGAACAGGGTGAACATAGCAACCATGCTCATTTTTTCTGCACTAACAAAGCCAGTTGTAGGAGTGGTTTACACCACTCAATAACAAAGCCAGTTGTAGGAGTGGTTTACACCACTAAAAAATTGCCCATTGATGCTTACAATAAGCAGACTTGGCAACGTTGCTCAATGTGTTTTCCATTCAGTAGAAGTGAGTCGTGACAAAGTATTCAAACAGCTGTTTGTGTACAATCTCTCCACCTCATCTCCTTCCACCCTAACCCCTCTAGTCCCCTATAGCTGAGAGAGAGAGATGAATCAGGGACCCCTTAGCTGAGAGAGAGATGAAGCAGGGACCCCTTAGCTGAGAGAGAGATGAAGCAGGGACCCCTTAGCTGAGAGAGAGATGAAGCAGGGACCCCTTAGCTGAGAGAGAGATGAAGCAGGGACCCCTTAGCTGAGATAGAGATTAAGCAGGGACCCCTTAGCTGAGAGAGAGAGTGTTATGTTGTTGTTTGTCATATCTGTGATTGTGCTTTGGCAACACTTGTAAAATGTCATGCCAATAAAGCCTGTTGAATTGAATTGAATTGAATTGAATTGAATTGAATTGAATTGAATTGAATTGAATTGAATTGAATTGAATTGAATTGAGTGAGATGAAGCAGGGTCCCCTAGGCTGAGAGAGTGAGATGAAGCAGGGACCCCAGCTGAGAGAGAGATGAAGCAGGGACCCCTTAGCTGAGAGAGAGATGAAGCAGGGACCCCTTAGCTGAGAGAGAGAGTGAGATGAAGCAGGGACCCCTTAGCTGAGAGTGAGATGAAGCAGGGACCCCTTAGCTGAGAGAGTGAGATGAAGCAGGGACCCCTTAGCTGAGAGAGTGAGATGAAGCAGGGACCCCTTAGCTGAGAGTGAGATGAAGCAGGGACCCCTTAGCTGAGAGAGTGAGATGAAGCAGGAAGCCCTTAACTGAGAGAGAGTTAAAGCAGGGACCCCTTAGCTGAGAGAGATGAAGCAGGGACCCCTTAGCTGAGAGAGAGAGAGAGAGAGAGAGAGAGAGAGAGAGAGAGAGAGAGAGAGAGAGAGAGAGAGAGAGAGAGAGAGAGAGAGAGAGAGAGAGAGAGAGAGAGAGAGAGAGAGAGAGAGAGAGAGAGAGAGAGAGAGAGATGAAGCAGGGACCCCTTAGCTGAGAGAGAGAGATGAAGCAGGGACCCCTTAGCTGAGAGAGAGAGTGAGATGAAGCAGGGACCCCTTAGCTGAGAGAGAGAGAGAGAGAGAGATGAAGCAGGGACCCCTTAGCTGACAGAGAGATAAAACAGGGGCACCATCTTAAACTAAACTGTGTTGTGTTTATGGCACATAACCCACTACTGTGAAGCTGTTCACAAACAAGTTTACCTAACTTTGTTACTACAGGGAAAACATGCACATGTACGTATGTTACTATTTATCTACTCTATTGTTTGCTCCTTCTTGCACTCTTTATTCTGTCTCTTTGTTTGCTGTGCTTGCTGTGTTTTTGTTGTTTTGAATGTTAAGCCATCTACTGTATGCCGCTGCATTGTCTGTAAGGAAGCCAAACAAAAATAAGTTTACCTTAGCTGAGAGAGAGATGAAGCAGGGACCCCCTTAGCTGAGAGAGAGTGGAATGAAGCAGGGACGCCTTAGCTGAGAGAGAGTGGGATGAAGCAGGGACCCCCTTAGCTGAGAGAGAGTGGGATGAAGCAGGGACCCCTTAGCGGAGAGAGATGAAGCAGAGATGCCTTAGCTGAGAGAGAGTGAGATGAAGCAGGGACCCCCTTAGCTGAGAGAGAGAGAGAGATGAAGCAGGGACCCCTTAGCTGAGAGAGAGTGAGATGAAGCAGGGACCCCTTAGCTGAGAGAGAGTGGGATGAAGCAGGGACCCCTTAGCTGAGAGAGAGTGGGATGAAGCAGGGACCCCCTTAGCTGAGAGAGAGATGAAGCAGAGATGCCTTAGCTGAGAGAGAGAGAGAGAGAGAGATGAAGCAGGGACCCCTTAGCTGAGAGAGAGATGAAGCAGGGACCCCTTAGCTGAGAGAGAGATGAAGCAGGGACCCCTTAGCTGAGAGAGAGATGAAGCAGGGACCCCTTAGCTGAGAGAGAGAGTGTTATGTTGTTGTTTGTCATATCTGTGATTGTGCTTTGGCAACACTTGAATTGAATTGAATTGAATTGAATTGAATTGAATTGAATTGAATTGAATTGAATTGAATTGAATTGAATTGAATTGAATTGAGTGAGATGAAGCAGGGACCCCTTAGCTGAGAGAGTGAGATGAAGCAGGGACCCCAGCTGAGAGAGAGATGAAGCAGGGACCTTTTTTTGACTTTTTAACCAAATCTTTATTTTAACAAAACTCTCATCAATCACGACTTAACAAGTCTCACAAAAATAAAAACACATTCCAACAAGGATAAAAAAAACACATAATTTCCAAAGAGAAAATAAGTTGCTCATCCATTATGGAACACAACACATCATCATGGCCCTCATTTATCAATCGAGTGTAAAATCTGCCCCAAATTCGAGTGTAGGATTCGTAGTACACCCACGTCGGGTCGGCATTTACAAAGTGATCGCAGACAGCTGTTTCTTCCTTAATTTCGTTCGGACGTTTATAAATGTGACGGCTGAAATCTATCTGGCACGCCCTATGAAATCAAGCCTCGCCCTCGTTTTTGCGACATGAACAACTGCAATACGACCTGGAAACCATGGATACAGGAAAAACGTACTGCCCGCCTCACCCCCCTCTCTCATACACACACACACACACACACACACACACACACACACACACACACACACACACACACACACACACACACACACACACAACTTGCAAGCCCAACTAACTGGTGTGTTGTATCTTAAATAAATAAAGAACGAACACCTGCATGAATTAAATAATTCCCTCTCACCTGTTTCCCTCTCACCTCGCTTGCCTTTCTGTCATGTCCACGCACGCACGCACGCACCTCAAGGCTACATGACACATCGCATCGCCATGAATGGAATACGTTTGTAGGCCTATAATAATTTTACCCATTCGTGCGCAGTGCACGGCGAAGGCGATCAGTGAGACTGCGCACTGCTGTGATAAGTCCTGTGGGTGAGTCAGTGATGCCTGCATGAGAGATAGGCTACCATGTCGTCAAGGCAGTCATAATCAACGTTTATGGAGTGATTTGATCATTGATGAACGAATCATAAACATATGGATGAAGGTTTGCATGTGTGCCGGTATGTGCTGGCCTGGGCTGGCGACGCACGCCTCCCGACCCCCGAAAATGATCTCGCTTTTATCTGAACTGTCAAAGCGCTTATTTAAATGGTGAATGATTAAGCCCCTTACGCCTATAGCCTGCTACAATTGCAAATAGGCAAGCTGTATGATTGTCATTGTCACTTGGAAATAAAGGCGTGCAGTCCATGTGCCTTTTTTTTTAAATAATATCACAGTGATTCTATAGGCATCTGATGTCACGCTCATGCCGCATGCGATGCGCTCCCAAATCATCTCACAAGTGCGCTCGCATAACAAGGCCAGTAAAGCACTGTTTGATTAAGCACAAACGAATACATTGTAAACATGTTATATTGTTTTTAATTGCGCGATTTTAATTACTTGTAAAGTTGGAAATCTCTCTTTTTCTTTTTCTTTTTACATGTATATACATACAGTTTTATATTAACATTTTAGGAGTGAAAACATATGTTTAGATGCCTGTGACAGCGTGTCAGCAGTTCAGACAATGCTGCTCCGCTGTTCTACGACAGAAAAACAGGTGAGGACAAAGCGTACGACAGCTCCCGACCAGACGTGAGTTTTGTCCTGGCTCAAGTTCAAAATCAAACGTTGGCGCAAATGGTAAATGCCGAAAATTGCGGTAATTTCGGCGTACACCCATATTTTGGCGTACGCACGGTTGATAAATGAGGGCCCATATGTCCATCAATGTCATTCATTGCTTTATAAAAATTTAAATCAATCATGATTCTCGCTTTCACCATCCTTTTGAACAATAAGTCTACATCAATGTCCACTGAAATGAAATTCATGAGTTGAGATTTTTGTTTTGTAGCCATTCTATATTTAAAACCCAAAATAAATGTTTGTAAGGAGAAAACGTCTCCCACCATACTGAATAACCTCTCCAGCAACCTGAACAACGGCACCAGGCGTTTGCACTCCACAAAACTGTGGAACACGGTCTCTCTGCCAGGACAGAAAGGACATTTATCAGTAACATCCTCATTCATGACATAAATAAAAGCATTGACAGCTATTATACCATGTAACACTCTCCACTGTAAGTCAGCTACTTTTTTAGTCAATGGTGGCTTGTAAACACTCCTCCACTCAGGTTTAACCTCTTCCCCCAAAAGCAAATGACCCCTCCAAGGTGTGTCAACCCGATTGTGCAATTTATCCTTATTTAAACATTTTACCATCATTTCATATAGCGTTTTGCCGTTTGCCTCCATCAAGTCTACGACATTATAGGGCTGACCTCGATTAGTTGAATAGTCGACTAATCGATCGGAACGGGTCTCAGTCGACTGACAACCTCTCAGTCGATGTTCACCAAAAAAAATAAAAATAAAAACAGTCGGGACGAATTTTTTCTTTTGGGCCGGGTGGAAAACCCCTCCGTTATAATGGTATGCTCCCAGTCCCCGCACCGCAGCATCAGGGTCTGGCAGCCAGAGTAAAGGCTGGGAGGGACCAAGCCGAGGGAGGCTACTGTACTGTAGCCTACATGTTGTTTATGCTCCGGAGTCCAGACCCATGCAGTTTAATAATATACAGTCACAACAGAATGCACACTGCTGTCTCGTGTCTCATCACAATCCCAATGCGCCACCCGTGAAGTCGGGGGGAAAATAAAAAACAGGCTGCTAGTGTTAGTGTAGGGTCGGGGATCGTTAGCTTAGCGCGTAGCTACTGATTCAACCCACTGATTGAACTTCATCTCCGCCTGTAATCTAGGTTATTTTTTTATTGACAACGTGAACGAACCCCGACACCAGCGCTGCAAAAATAGACAGATCTACAAGCTCTCAACGCGTAGCGAACGGCGCTGCAAAAACAGGCAGGACGCGATGCCTTGAGAGCTTGTGGATCAGCCTCCCCGACGGTGCGGGGAGGCAAGAGTTCTCCGGGGAGGAGGAGAAGTTACCAGGGCAGGCTACATGTTGCTGCGGCTAACAACACTGTCACCAGCCAGTGGTTGTGATGTTAGCTTGTGCAGCTGCTTGTCCGTTCCAACTTCACTTCATCTCCACCTGTAACTTATTTTTTATTTTGTTACCCTGGCTGCGCAGCTGCGCTGCAAAAATAGACGGATCTACAAGCTCTCAACGCGTAGCGAACGGCGCTGCAAAAACAGGCAGGACGCGGCGCCTTGAGAGCTTATCGCCCAACCTTAATGCAAATGTGTTTTTTTTTTTGGGGGGGGGTGCAGGGGGGTGTTCAGTCGACTATCAGTCGACTAACAGCAAATGTATTCATATTAATTTCGACTATACAAATCCTTAGTCGGGCACAGCCCTACTCGGACATTATAACTATTTTCATTTATGAAAACCCCAGCACAGTTACCAAAGTCAGGACAGATACCAAGACCTGGAAATAAATCATCGTTATGAGGCCCAACCAAACCTTTGCTATATTGTTCCAGCAATAGGCATTCATGTCCAGTCAGTTGGTGCTTCCAGTGATCAAGCAGCTTATTAACATTCCTCACAGATCTCACTCCTAACTCAGATGCTAGAGCAGCAGCATTATCCAAGTTAGGCCCAGCAATGTTCACAACAGATCCCAAGGTTAGAAGCCCAGCCCTGCGAAACACTTCTGCAACAGCTGAACCTGCCCAGCAGGGGGTGCCCAAGCGTTCTCCATGCACTGCAGGTTCTTGTAACCAAAACAAAGAGGTGTTTTCCTCCAGCCTCTCCTTCACCAACACTTTCCAGATAGTGAAGATTCCGCGGTAGAAAAGCGGCAAATCCTTGAAGATCATGGTTTTAAAATCCACTAGAAACAGTGAGTTATTCAGGCCCAGTCCATTAAAGCGTTGAAGAGTGACATGAGCAAGTGGTCTCCATACCAAATCTTCAGGTCCATACAACAAACTGCAGACGGAAAGCAGCACCTCTACTAGGCAGGAAGGTAGGAAGGAAGAGAACAGCTTGTGGAATCCAGTGCAGTTTATCCCAAAATAAATTGACCAAGATAACCTGAATCTTTGAAAGCAGTTTTGGAGGAGGGTCCACACAAGCTAATCTATGCCACAAATAAGACACCAGATTATTAATTATGAGTGTTCTACCTCTATAGGACATGCTTGGCAAAAGCCATTTCCACTTTTTAAGCTTTCCTTCTATTTTTTCTAAAACATTCTCCCAGTTCTTTTTTAACATGGACTCTTCACCCAAAAAAACACCCAAATACTTTATACCTCCTTTTTTCCAAATTAACCCTTCTGGTAAACTTAATTCATCTTTCAATTTATCCCCGACCATTACAGCCTCACTTTTTGCCCAATTAACTTTGGCTGAGGAGAGCTTATTAAAAAAATCAATATTCTTCTCCAAACAATCAATGTCTCTTTGTGTATTTACTGTTACAATTACATCATCTGCATAAGCAGAGAGTTTGACTGCTGTCATGCAACCAGGGAAAGAAACACCTGAAAGTTCTCTCCTTAATTTATGAAGCAGTGGTTCTATGGCGAGAGAGTACAACATTCCTGAGAGTGAGCATCCTTGTCGTATCCCCCGTTTTACATCAAAAGGCGCAGCCAAGCCACCATTAACTTTAAGTATACTCGCAATGTCACTATACAGTACCTTGATCTTAGCAATAAATCCAGAGTTGAACCCAAAGGCACCTAAGGTCTGCCACAGGTACCCTCGTTCAACTCTGTCAAAAGCTTTCATTTGGTCTATGGAAATAAGACCAGTATCCAAGCCGAATGAGCTAGAGACGTCCAAAACATGCCTAATTAAAGTGATGTTGTCACTTATTAACCTGCCAGGCACACAGTAAGTCTGATCGACATGAATGACCTCACTCATCACCTCTCTGAGTCTGGAGGCCAGAGCCTTGGAGAGAATCTTGTAGTCCCCACACAGCAGAGAAACAGGTCTCCAGTTCTTTAGCTCCTGTAGATCCCCCTTCTTTGGCAGAAGGGTGATAACTGCCCTCCTGCAGCTCAGTGGCAACAGTCCTTTGCTCAAACTGTCCCGAAACACCTCCAGCATATCTCCACCAATCACTGCCCAAAACGACTTGTAGAAATCAACAGGCAGTCCATCAATGCCTGGTGCTTTGCCGTTTCCCAGGCTCATGAGAGCAGTGTACAGTTCATTCACAGACAGTTCTCTGTTCAACACTGTGTTATCGCGCTTGTTCACCTGAGGAAGTCCATAACACGAGTCAGCGAGCTCAGCATCCTCCACATACTCCTCTTT
Organism: Electrona antarctica; assembly: GCF_951216825.1. Lineage (NCBI taxonomy): Eukaryota > Metazoa > Chordata > Actinopteri > Myctophiformes > Myctophidae > Electrona > Electrona antarctica. The sequence continues at coordinate 58,003 of NW_027637653.1, forward strand.
AAACAGTTCTTTGTAGAAGGAGGTGGCATATCTCCGAATCTCAGGAGTGCCCGTGATTGTAGAACCATTGTCTGCTCGCAGTGAGTGAATTATCTTTTTCTGACCATTCTTCCGCTCCAAACCAAAGAAGAACTGCGAGGGGGCGTCCATGTGAGATGCATTCATGAACCTGGACCGGACCAGAGCTCCCTGTGCTGTAAAGCCCAGCAGGTTGGCTAACAAAGCCTTTTTAGATTTAAGAGCTTCACTTTGCTCTTGATTTGCTGTAGAATCTACCAAATTATGTAGCTCTACCACTTCAATCTCTAGGTCTTGAAGAGACCTGGTAATATGTCTAGTAACATTGCGAGTATACTGCTGACAAAAATGTTTAATCTGGGTCTTACCAATATCCCACCATTGCTGCAATGAGGAATAGTTAGATTTATTCTGCCTATGTGAGACCCACAGAAGTTTTAAAGCCTCTGCGAAAGATTTGTCATGAAAAAGACCCGTATTAAAATGCCAATACGCACTTTGCACCTTAATATTCTGTATGTAACATGAACAGTGAACAAGACAATGATCAGAAAAACCAACAGGAACAATTCTGCAATCTTTAAAAATACCAAAATGTTCAAAACAATACAAACGATCAAGCCTAGCCAAAGACAAAACGATGTGTACTGCCTAGCATTTCTACGAAAACCCCTCGACACATCTTTCAACTCATGAGTCTCTATTAGACGCCTAAGTCTAACAGAAGAAGCAAGATGAGGCTCTAAGTGATTTCTGTCAATTGACGCCAATTCTGTGCAATTAAAATCGCCACCCAAAAACAAAAAATCGTCACTGCAGTTTTGAATATTACACAAAATATCCAAAAAATTAATTCTTTCAATGGCCAAAACTGGAGCATAAACATTAATACAATTCATTGTCACGTTTTCATATTGAACTTTCACTTTTAAAATATAGCCACACATTACTTCTTCCACTTCAAAAGAATAAGGACTGAAGCCCTTTGAAAAAAGCACCCCAACCCCACCGCTGTTAGACAATTTATGACTTAGAATAACCTCCAGGCCACTCTTGTTTTCATTTGTAACATCACTGTGCGTTTCTTGAATAAAAGTTACATCCATTCTTTTTAACTCTATCAGTTTATAAAGAGAAGCTCTTTTTGCATCACTTCTGTTTAAAGAACCAATTTTAAAGTCCCCCATCAAAAATAAAAAAATTGACAGTACAGAAAACACACATACAAATGTGTGGAAAAACAAAATCAACTTAATCATCATCATCCTCTATAGTTGCCTTTTTAACTTTTGTAATCATTTTCTTAAGCCTCCAAATCTCTTGGTCAGTAAAAGCCCCATCTTGCAAATTGTATCAATAGGATAGAACTCCATTTAAGCCTCCTGTGAGGGAGACAAAGCCTCTTCTTGTGAAGGAGACCAATCACATTCATCATCATCTGATGTTGACATATTTTCCATTGCTTTCAAATTTTTACCTTTAGTACCAGGTTGTTCCTTCTCATTAACACATTGATTGCTAGCCATTTTGAGCAGAGCTATTCCGGCTGTGCTAGGGGTGATGCATTGAACGAAAGGACCTTTTCTGAGGCCCACAGTAAATGTTCTCTTATAGCGAAAATCACACAGCATACCTCAAAAGAAAGCTTAACTTGTCCACTCCAATTTAAATCTTCCATCTTCTTCCATTCTGGCGATATTGACCTTTTTGTAACGCCTGCTTTTGCAGCTTGAACAGACAGCAGAGTTATGGAAGCTTGAAGTTCACATACATTGACAGACAGATATAAAAATGAACACAAATAATATCCTATACATACTATACACCGAATGAAAGCCCTGAATGTGTACTTTCACGAGGAAAAAAGTACACATCGATCCCATCTACAGTTCGTCAGTAATTGGCTATTGAATGCAGCTTGCCCCCACCTGAGAGAACTTCAGAGAAGACATGGCCTATAGCGACCTATAAATACTATATACCGTATGAAACGGAAGACTCCCTGCTTTCATAAGAAAAAAACCTTCTACTGTAATAATAATAAAAATCACACCCCTGTGAAGTGAGTGGTGCAACTCTGTCCCATATTCTGTTCTCTACTTATTCAATACAGCTCGCTATATACGGACTGAGGCCCCCCATTACAGACCAAACTGTAATAAAAAGGTGACTTTCTGCCTCAGTCCGTATATAGCGAGCTGTATTGAATAAGAGAGAACAGAATATGGGACAGAGTTGCACCACTCACTATACAGGGGTTTGGTTTTTATTATTACAGTAGAAGTTTACAGACCAAACTGTAAATAAAAGGTTTACATGACTTTCTGCCTCAGTCCGTATATAGCGAGCTGTATTGAATAAGTAGAGAACAGAATATGGGACAGAGTTGCACCACTCACTTCACAGGGGTGTGATTTGTATTATTATTACAGTATAAGTTTTTTTCTTATGAAAGCAGAAAGTCTTCTGTTTCATGCGGTATATAATATTGATATGTCGCTATAGGCCTTATTTTGTGAATCTTGAGTTCAGGTCCATGTCTTCTCTGAAGTTATATCTGGTGGGCGCAAGGTGCATTCAATAACCAATTTCTGACAAACTGTACATGGGATCAATGTGTACTGTTTTCCTCGTAAAAGTACACATTCAGGACTTTCATTCAGTGTATAGGATGTATAGGATATTTATTGTGTTCATGTTTATATCTGCCTGTCAATGTCTGTGACTTTAAACTTTCCATAAGTCTGCTTTCTTACTCTAGGAGGAGGAGGAGGAGGAGGATGATGATGATCGCCTCGCCGAGCCGAATCTATCGCACAGATTGCTTTCATTCCGTCGATCGCACTAACAGGGGACATCAAAGTCTTGATCAAAGTCCCACTATCCAGCGTTGTCATTAGGCCTAGTACTTATCCATCTGTACATGTCTGGGCATGTAGATAACCGGCGGCGATGTTGTACAGAATATAAACCATTTAGGATGGGGAAAAGTTTCGTTCGTTATAGGCTAAGTTACAACCGGGTCGATTACGTCCCTGACGCGTTCATTGCAATCTTATCACTGCAATTATAATGAATACAAAAGTGTTTTACGATCGATCACACATGATGACGGCTCCGGCGGTGATCCCCCAATGGAAGACCTGTGTAACCCGGCCACAGTATCGACGGACCGTCCCTCGTCCCTCGATACTGTGATTAGTTTGTTAGTTCGTAGTATGAAGAAGGAATCATGCACCCCCCCCGTCCAATTCTGTCCATGTGTGTTGCAGACGTTATGCAATGCCGATACGGCGCAGCTTCGTCTTCGTGGGGTTTTGTGGCGGTTGGCATCCATACGGTGCAGAATTGTTAGGCAGCGTTCATCATGTTTTTTCCATGATCAGACAGACAGACCCCCCCATCTCGCAAGGTCCTCCTCCTCGGGAGAAACAGGAGGGGAGGGGGGAATCGAGTGTTGTGGTGTTGGGTGAAATGTGATACTTCTATTCACACACTGACTAGACTAGATCATGGGCGCGTCCATTTTAGATAACCTGCCTTCTACACGTAAAGTGGCCCGCCGCCCTGTTTTCATGAGGGGGGAGGCTTTTTTTTTTTTTTTTTTTTTTATCACGTGATTGGTTCTTTGTAGCAATGAAAGGGGGATGGTTCTTCATTGTCCGGGTGGGTAAAAAGATGAATGAAAGTATTCAATAAAAAAGTGATTAAAGACGTACGGATACATGGTTAGCAAATTATGTGTTAAGTTTCCTTTTGGTGGATTTACTAGATAAACATATATCCTCAAAAATGTATTTTTTCCCAGCAACTACAGACATTTGGCCAAAAAACATGTTTTGAACAACTGCTGCAGTCTTCTTTTTTTCCCCCGACTGGCCTGCTGGTGTGTTTGATGAACCTGCGCTTCTTTTTTCAGCAGACACACTTTCACCTGTTAGTCCCTCTTTAACCACATCGTCAGCCTGACGCTGCTTGTTAATCTCTTTATTCCCATTTTTCTTTGTCAGTTTGTTTCTCTGTAACACCCCGCTGGTCTTTTCTTTTGCACCTTTGGCCACTTTCTCTTGATCATTTAATTAATTTTGCTCGTTCTGATCCCCCTGCACAGAACTCTGCCCTTGCACAACTGCCTCCGTTTCATTTTTGCCGTACCGTAAAGTGTCATACTGTACTGTACCGTACTGTAATGTACCATAATGTACTGTAACACAATGTACTGTACCGTACCATACTGTACTGTAGCACACTGTACTGTAACATACTGTGTTGTACTGTACCGTGCTGTAATGTACCATACTGTAATGTACCGTATCGTACTGTAGCATACCACAGCATGTGAGCGTTGCGGATCGGCCGAGAAATCCGCTCTTCGCTCTCGGCGGCTTTTGTCCCGCTCGTCATTCGTTCGTGTTGTGTCTTGAACATGTTGCTGGCACTGTCGGTCGCCACGCGAATCACGCGTTGACGAATGTTCCAATATTTCAGCACACTTTCATACTTTTGGTAAATGCGCTCTGCAGAGTCTGCACACACTAAATCCAAGCGTTTAGGTTCTAAACACTTATTTGTAACAGAAGGAGGAGGAGACACTGGAGTAGCACGGACAATTTAAGCCTTTAGTGCAGGAACAAAAGCCCCAAAAGTTGACTATACCCCTCCCCGAGGTATAACAAAACGGGACATAGTTTTTTCATATCTTTAGGATGTCCCGTTCATGAAATGGATTGTCCCGAGATTTACTTTTACTGCAAAAGTCTTAAAATTGATCCATGAAGTGACTCACCACATAGGCAATAAAAAACGCCTATCTGAAAGAGAGAGTTCCAAGTAAATCCTCTGTAATTTTTTACCTGCTGTTTGTTTTTACATCATACTTGCACAAATTGTCTACAGGTAGTGTGCCTACATCCCAGAACAATCAGAATGCCAATATTTGGTCCTAATGTGAATCAGCAGCCTTTTATATAAGGCCTTAAATAGGCGGAAATAGCAAAAAGTTTACTTTTCTGACATTCACTTGTAATTTTGGTCCTACTATTTATCAACAAAATGTGACATTGTTTTTTCATATCTTTAAGATGTCCTCTTCATGAAATGGATGGTCAGAAGTTTTACTTTTACTGCAAAAGTCATTAAATCCATCCATGAAGTATACCCCACTGAAAGGATTGCGGAGCGGTCTTGATACCGGAAGGTCGCCAGTTCGAATCAGCGGTCCGACACGTTAAAATTACCACTGCTGAAGTGCCCTTGAACAAGGCATTGAACCACTACGATGAAATGTTCTATGAGCAGGGCCTGGCTGGAAACAAGTTCTTGAGCTTAGCCCAGATACCCTGGGTAAATATAGTAATCATTTCATTTCACACACACACACACACACACACACACACACACACACACACACACACACTTTATATATTTTTATGTTTACATGGAAATTAGAATGTATTATTTTACTGTCCAATGACACAGGCCAAGTTATTGTGGAACATCCTAGTTGGATATTTCTGATGTGAAATGGCACAAGGGACCCCCACAAAAAGTCCACCCCAAAATGGTGCCCTTTTCTGGGGGTTGGGCACCTTCCCCCTCAGTGCTCTCTGCCCCCAGGATGCCAATATTTGGTTCTATTGTGAATAAGCAACCGTTTATATAAGGCCTTATTGTGACCGCAGGTCGCGTTTACTATGAAATAGTACATTTTTGTCCGTCAGTCAGTGTAACACTCTAAAGCCCCAATATATGGTGCCCAGGTCTCATAACATCACGTGGCATCGGAGGTCCCTGATGTCATAGTAAATACAACCTGATGTCGCAATTAAGCCCATACAGTATATGGAGATCCCTGATGTATCAATATTGGCCAGCAACTCTACATCTGACCTCAAACCGTGCCCGGCAGTCGGCGAAAACTAGAGTTCTCAACAGGCCTGAAAATGAAGGCCCAGCTCATGTGCCCTCATCAAACCCTTTACACTCAAGACACTGCCCCTGCTGCCACCCTTAGATCTATATGGAGCTGACCTGTTCTGACATTCCATATGTTGATCTGACCTCATCAAACCCTGTACACTCAAGACATGCTCCATATATGGCCAGTACAGAATTAATTCCATATGTTGATCTTACCCCCCATGCCAAAGCGCCAGCGCTCGCCCAGCAGTCACCCAGGTGGATGCGTGCACGTCACCTCGCCCTTTATGACGCGGTCGCTTCTCACCCTCAGGCGTCTTACTGGTTATAAGTGGATCGATCTATCTATCTATCTATCTATCTATCTATCTATCTATCTATCTATCTATCTATCTATCTATCTATCTATATATCTATCTATCTATCTATCCAACAGTTTTCTTTTCAAGAGTTACTTCTAAATGTTCTAATCCTGATCCAATACTGTAAAAGGCCTATACAAACTTAATAACAGGAAATATATTTTGATGCCATGTTTTTAGTTTACTCACATTCATGTGGAATCTAAGGATGTTTCTGTCTTGAGCCTATGCCTCAAAACAGCTGGAATGACAAAATATTGTTATATAAGGCAACATTGTTGTATGCTAGATGTATAGGTGTGGGTGAGGCCTAACGTCTTCTATGGTACTACTTATCAATCAGCAGCTTATTCTCAATGTCATCTTGAGCATTGTGGGGGGAACTGACTGACTGGGGCCAAATTGGTTTCCATAAGCTGCTGATTGTTGATTATTCATTAATAATGGCACACACGGGGGCACGGTGGCACAGTTGGTAGTGCTGTCGCCTCACAGCTAGAACGTCCTGGGTTCGATTCCCGCTTGGGTCGCTTTGGGTGCTGGCGGCGTGTTTCCTCCTCCGCATCATCAGTGCCCATACCCGAGGCGGGGTTGGCGAAAGGGGCTTTCTGTGTGGAGTTTGCATGTTCTCCCCGTGTCCCCTAGGGTAGGTACCCTCACAAAAAACATGCAGTAATCCTGGTCTCTAAACTGCCTCCCCCTGGCCAGCCGGGGTGCCTGATGGAGGGGAAAGGAACTGGTTGGAATAACGTGTTCCTTCCACGCGCTACGTCCAACCAGGGAAACTCCCACTGTCAGGTGTAAAGGAGCAACTTGGACACTCAGGCATGAAGGAAGCATGAGTTCAAGTCCGTTGCTCTCCCCATGTCCCCCATATATGGGGACTAGGTTGGCGGAGGGTGTGTAGAGCCCAGGATCACATTAGATAATTGACACAGGGGTGAAAAATGGGTTACAAAATCGTGGGATAAAAATTATTAAAAAAAAAAAAAGAATGGCACACACAAAGCTGTGAATTCTACAGCATTAAACCATACTGCATTTAGGCTATATGGACCTCATTTCATTTTCATTTCATTTTATTTCGCACATAGTGTAACACAATACAGTACAAATCATAATAGATAACAATTAATATATTTCATAATTCATTTGTCTTTCATACAGTATCTGATACACCTATGACGAAAAGGAGCAGGAAGAAGAATAAATTCTTATAAATACCTGCCCCCTTTTCACTTAAAAGTTTAGTTTACTTTATTGATTGGCGCATACACATCTAAACAAAACAAAACAAAAAAACAAACAAAACAAAAACAAAACAAAAGAGAAAAACAAAACAAGCAAGAAGTTGAGCAATGACACGTGCACAAATGATAGCTCTAGCTCTAGTTAACCTATTCATCGTCTTCATATTGTCTAAATATTTGATTTTTGTAATTTATTTTAAATAGACCTATAGAATACAACATCAATAATGTGTCATTCTTGATGCTTTCAGGTGTAGCGATATTATAGTACAGCGGATTACCAAAAAATTGTGCACTTTTTCAAAAAAGCATGAAACTTCTACCATAGTTAGATGATATCATGAGGTGTATTTTCAGATGTGGAGTCAAGTCAGATTTGACCCCTGAGGCCCGGTAGAGCATAATATGTGACCAATACCCATAACATCCTATATAAGGCAAAAAAGTCCAAATTTCATCATTCTTTAAGTAGCATGTGACATTTGAAACTAGGGTGATTTCATGATGCTGAATCCATTCCAAGCATTAGTTTTGCAAAAAAACACTCATTGGGCTAAAAACGGCCAATGCCGTCATCACAAATTGATGATGCCAGCACATTTGGGCAAGTGGGCATGGCCGTTTTAAGCCCAATGAGTGTTTTTTTGCAAAACTAATGCTTGGAATGGATTCAGAATCATGCAAACACCCTAGTTTCATATGTCACATGCTACTTAAAGAATGATGAAATTTGGACTTTTTTGCCTTATATAGGATGTTATGGGTATTGGTCACATATTATGCTCTACCGGGCCTCAGGGGTCAAATCTGACTTGACTCCACATCTGAAAATACACCTCATGATATCATCTAACTATGGTAGAAGTTTCATGCTTTTTTGAAAAAGTGCACAATACCTCTTGTATTGGGGTATAAGCCGCTGTACTATTAGGTCCATCTGAGAATAATAGATTCTATATGAATATGAAGTGGCTGGGTAAAAACATATTGTCTCCACCAGGACGAAAGGCATGGCATCTCTATGTTTTTCACCCTGTCTGTCCGTCCGCGTGTGACCGTCATCTGTACAATAAAGAAACAGTTCTTTCAGATTTTTCATATTCCATCCTGACTGGCTAAGATTGACTTCCAGCCCACAATAACCTGTAATTGGTCTGGCGGAGACCTGTACTCTTGAGTGTAACACCTATGATTCTAACCCAGAGTGCCTATAAAACCCTAGCCTGGCTAATAAGCCAGACTCAAATTGCCAGAGGCAATTGTTTTTGACAACGGCTGATTCGTTCTGGCTTATTAGCCAGGCTAATAAAACCCTGCTCATGTACGATAGACACTACTGTCTACAGACACCTGTAGACACTGGGGTCACTGTATGCACTTTTTTTGGTGCAAAAAGTTAATTGAAGAATTGCATGACTTTTGCATTCAAAGTAAATAGATTGATGGTTGATACTGCAGTTTCTATGCTTTTGGCTATTTCTGCCTCTAATAAGGCCTTATATTAAAGCCTGCTGATTCACTATAGAACCAAATATTGGCATTTAGGTTGCTTTAGGATGTACCTGACTAGACCATCTGTGCAAGCATGACATAAAACCAACCATGCAGCAGGTAGAAAATGACTTGGATCTCCCTCTTTCATGATTGAGGTTTTTTTTCATTATGTGGTGAGTCACTTCATGGATTAATTTCTTGACTTTTGCAGTAAAAGTAAAACTTGGGACAATCCATTTCATGAAGGGGACATCCTAAAGATATGAAAAAACTATGTCCCATTTAGTTCTAACCCTGATAAAGAGTAGGACAAGTGAATGTTGCTCAGAAAAGTTAACTTTTTGCTATTTCCGCCTATTTAATACCTTATATAAAAGGCTGCTGATTCACAATAGAACCAGATATTGGCATTCTGATTGTGCTGGGATGTAGGCACACTACCTGTAGACCATCTGTGCAAGTATGATGTAAAAACAATCAGCAGGTAGAAAATGACAGAGGATTTACTTGGAACTCCCTCTTTTAGGATAGGCGTTTTTTTGCCTATGTGGTGAGTCACTTCATGGATTAATTTCATGACTTTTGCAGTAAAAGTAAATCTTGGGACAATCCATTTCATGAAGGGGACATCCTAAAGATATGAAAAAACGTTGTCCCGTTTTGTTATACCTCGGGGAGGGGTACCTCAAAAACTAAGCCTCTTTTAGAGGGTTTTTTCCTGCACTATTTTTATTAGGTGCTAGTATACATACGACTATAACGTTTTGACCTATGCGGTCTTCATCAGAGTCATGTCAAGTCAAGTTCATGACTATAGGTCGAAACGTTAGTCGTTTGTATACTAGCACCTAATAAAAAGGCTTACATTGTCCGAGCTGCTCCAGTGTCCTCTCCTGTGTCCTTGCTCCTGTGATGCACCGGACCAGCCGTTCCTGGCTTGAGGCGCGTTGGTAGACTCCCTTTGTACTGATTTGTAACACTTTTTAAACGTGTGCACTGAGCGGCTCGGAGCGGAGGACAGTTCTCGTTCCGGAAGCCGTTCTGACCTAGCCTGGATCCAGCCCAAAGATCCCGCCCACTCTCTGAGTGGACTGAGTCTAGGGACTCTTGAGGGAAGCTACAGTCTGATAATCAGGCTAGTTCTGACCCATTTTAAAACCCGCTCAGTGCTCAGTTCAAAATGCAACCGCTCCACTCCTCACGCCGATCGTGCTCCGCACCGCTCACATGCTCTGTAGCATACTGTACTGTACTGTACTGTACTGTACTGTACTGTACTGTACTGTACTGTACTGTACCGTGCAGTAGCATACTGTACTGTATTGTACTGTACTGCACTGTGCTGTACCATGCTGTACTGTACTGTGCTGTAGCGTACTGTACTGTACCATACTGTACTGTACTGTACCATACATACAGTACAGTGCTGTACTGTGCCGTACCATACCGTACCGTACTTTACTGTACTGTGTGTGTGTGTGTGTGTGTGTGTGTGTGTGTGTGTGTGTGTGTGTGTGTGTGTGTGTGTTATATCTTGACGACATTTAGGTATTTTGTCCATCTCTGCCAACAGTGAACGTCTTCGCTGCAGTGCAGATCACATGACTAAAGGTCACATGACTTGACCAGGAAGTGGAATGAGAGAAGGCGCTGATACCTCACAACAAGGATTGCAGACTGTCCGCAGTGCCCCCCCTCCCCCACCCCCCCCCCCACCCCACTACTGTGAACTCGCACCTCTCTCACCAGTTCACTACAGTAAGTCACTGGATTTCTCAAACTACTAAGGACCAGGGGCGTTGTTCTTTTTTTGTACAGTTTGTTCATTCTATTTTTGTTTTGTGTACAGTATGTGGCCCATGGTGACATTGATCAATTCTGTATTAAAAGCGTCTATTATATTATTCATGCCCCAAAATCTATAGTTCTCACACACTATTAAGGCAGCAGCCATTTTTCACTTGAGCACAGGGGCGCAAATGGGTGGGGGGCGGGTGTTATCCCCCCCAACGTCACATTTGTCCCTCCAAAGTGATCTTAGGAGAAATTTAGAACCATAAATAAATAAACATGAGTGTTAAAATACTTATTTAATAGAACCTGCACCCACTGAAATTGAAATCCTGCACAGATAAACGCAATATATTTTAAAGGCTGTAGTTTGGCCCATTCCCTCTAAACAGGAAAATCGTTGTCACTTGGCAAGGCGCCAAGCCCCGGCCTCGCATCTATAGCAGACGCTTGGCACATGGAGATGCATTGTATTAAGCCCTCAATGTCATTAACGACATATGGCACGTTATTGTTTTTAATGTTTTATCGCCGTTTAATTGAATCCTTGCTCTTGTTTTTCGCCCAGTGTTACAAGAGAGCACAATGCAACGAACAATTACTCGGATGTTTAAGAAAATAAGGAGCTTACGTTTGGCAGGCACTTTGAGCGATACCACCTTGATGGAAACGACAGGCTACTTCACAAACTATCTATACCGTCTTACCATTGAGTGTTTACTTTTTATGTTTTCATCAGGAAGAAATCCTTACGTCTTAAGATAAATCCTTTGGCCCTTATTTATCAACGCGGTGTACACCAGGTGTACACCTGGTGTACACCTGGTGTACACCTCGTGTACACCGCATTGTTAAGGGCCTTTATGTCTACTGTCTACGTCTCGCCAAACCAAGCTAGTCTAGGTGCTCTGATAGAAGCTTCAAGCTTACAATAATATATCCTACGTGATTAAAACATTAAAACCCTCTCCTCTCCTGAAAACTGCCCAGGAGATGATGCCGTTGTACATTTTATATAGAATAGGCTACTTACAGTTGGTCATACAGTGAGATTTGACCATGAGCTGCTGATAATGTGGTTAAGCTAAAGACAACGTTTTGAGACACATGGGAGGGGAGGAAGCACACAGCCAGGTAATTCATAATAATAATAATAATATCTGTGCCAAAATGCAGTTTTGTATGTGAAGTTTCGGGGGGTTTGGGGTAGCACGGTGGCACTGATCCAAACTCTCTTTAGTCCGATCCCAAACCATAACCACATTTTGGGGGATGGGGGGGTTATTGGGGACTGATTTTCGGCGGCGCCCCGGCAAGGCCACTCTAACCCCCTCTAGTGTTCAGTGGCATTTGTCACTCATTCTGTGGGCCGTGGAATAAACATTGTTTTGACCAGAAATGCCAACTGGGACAAGGAATAGGAGATACAGGCGATTTAAAGAAACAGATAGAATGGGTCTCTATGCACACGGAGATCAATATGGTGCCATCCAGTGTTATTGACAACATCAGCTAGCAACCCAAAGCTAACGTGAGTAGCATTACGACCTGATCAATCAAATCAAGAGCACTATAATAAAATATCAATTGCCGTACATCTACGGCATTGGCGTTAAGTGCAACATGTATTAATTGAGGTAGATTAAGGCCAATGGCGTTTTATGTGTTAAGCCACTTCTTTCCGTCAACACCAAATATATTCGCCTTAAAAAATAGCCCACCGATAAGCTGTCATCAGCTTTTAGATCTGATTATTTTTGCCAAATGCTCCCCCCAAAATCGGAATGCTGGGGTTTATTTTTGAGCCAACATGGCAGCCTTGCGGTGTGTTGACATTCTTTCTTTACCATGCAGGAAGCAGATATACAGTAGTGGAGCCAACATGGCCGCCCTGCGGTGTGTGTTGATGCTGTGGGTGCTCCTGGCTCCCGGCTGCTCCGGGAGGCTGCAGGTGGAGACGTCAAGGCTGCAGGTGTCCAGAGGGGGCGCTGTTTCCCTGACTCACAGGCATCTGGAGGTGAGGGTGGAGCAGACGGCTCACTGCAAGGTGGAGGCGGTCCTTAACGAACCCGTCACTCAAAGAGTAGGACGACTACATCCACCGGTGAGTCTGTGTGTGCGTGTGTGCGTGCGTGCGTGCGTGTGTAACATAATGTTACAGTATATATTTGACCTAAATGACGTTATAACAACAAGGACAGGATGATTTAAAAAAAAGTAAACATTAGGCCTATGTCTTATTCAGAAATGACTGGACATGTGGAAAACTATAATTAAAAATGCAGAGTTACATTACTTTTTACATCATCTTCTGATAATTGAATGTTTGGACATGAAATAATCCCGCACTGTGTAGCGTTTTGTGTCATTAGCATGGGCGTGACGAAATATGCTACAGCTTGTTGTTGTTACTCTGATGCAGCTGCTCGCTTAACCCACATGAACGGTAAAGATACAGTACCAAGGATTCGACAGTGCTGTCACTGTTCAACACAGAAGTAACACAGACTCAAAGGTGTTTATAAACCACAGTCAGTGACACGTCGCTGACGAATCCTTGGTATCTTCATTCGACCGATTCAACTTTTCACCGCTGTTTGGAAAATCCTTGACGCAAGGTTATAGAATTCACGGTCAGGAAAACTTGGGATTCCCTTCCCGTGTACCGGTGGGATATGTCCCGTGGGCCGGCACATGTATGTGTACCGGTGGTCGGGAACCTCTGGCTTAGAGCACTAAATGTCATGTGGCCAATATAAATACTGTGGGCTTTTTAATGTCTGGAATGGGGAAATGAATGTGGTCTGGAACGATATATGGAACCCGAAAATAGGCGCCACTGCTATATTCTCCCAAAACATGTAAATGGTAAATGGTGCATTTATATAGCGCCTTTATCCAAGGTGCTTGACATAGATTGTGCATTACATTCACCCACACATTCATAGCCTATACACTGATATCGGCGGTAACCATGCAAGGCACCAACCAGCACATCAGGAGAAAATTAGGGGTTCAGTGTCTTGCTCAAGGACACTTCGACACTAATGTTTAAAAATATATAAATAATTAGAAATTTAAAAAAATGTTTTGTAATTGTTGTAGGTGTTTGACTGTAGTTTCCTGGAAGGTGAGGTCTCATATGATCATAACGGCAGTCCTCT
>NW_027637652.1:0-22761 GCF_951216825.1 Electrona antarctica
TGAAAGTGACATTTAGGCACGGAGTTGGAAAACCTTGTCTGAACCCCTCCATCCTTCCTGTAGCTGCTCAGACTCTGCTTCTCTGCCCCCAGCCAAGCTTATAGGCCTGCAGAGTGTCTAGTTTTGAAGATACAGACTCTGCTAAGCAAAAGTGAACAGGGCCAAACTGGGCTTATTTCGCTGTGAAAGTGACATTTAGGCACGGAGTTGGAAAACCTTGTCTGAACCCCTCCATCCTTCCTGTAGCTGCTCAGACTCTGCTTCTCTGCCCCCAGCCAAGCTTATAGGCCTGCAGAGTGTCTAGTTTTGAAGATACAGACTCTGCTAAGCAAAAGTGAACAGGGCCAAACTGGGCTTATTTCGCTGTGAAAGTGACATTTAGGCACGGAGTTGGAAAACCTTGTCTGAACCCCTCCATCCTTCCTGTAGCTGCTCAGACTCTGCTTCTCTGCCCCCAGCCAAGCTTATAGGCCTGCAGAGTGTCTAGTTTTGAAGATACAGACTCTGCTAAGCAAAAGTGAACAGGGCCAAACTGGGCTTATTTCGCTGTGAAAGTGACATTTAGGCACGGAGTTGGAAAACCTTGTCTGAACCCCTCCATCCTTCCTGTAGCTGCTCAGACTCTGCTTCTCTGCCCCCAGCCAAGCTTATAGGCCTGCAGAGTGTCTAGTTTTGAAGATACAGACTCTGCTAAGCAAAAGTGAACAGGGCCAAACTGGGCTTATTTCGCTGTGAAAGTGACATTTAGGCACGGAGTTGGAAAACCTTGTCTGAACCCCTCCATCCTTCCTGTAGCTGCTCAGACTCTGCTTCTCTGCCCCCAGCCAAGCTTATAGGCCTGCAGAGTGTCTAGTTTTGAAGATACAGACTCTGCTAAGCAAAAGTGAACAGGGCCAAACTGGGCTTATTTCGCTGTGAAAGTGACATTTAGGCACGGAGTTGGAAAACCTTGTCTGAACCCCTCCATCCTTCCTGTAGCTGCTCAGACTCTGCTTCTCTGCCCCCAGCCAAGCTTATAGGCCTGCAGAGTGTCTAGTTTTGAAGATACAGACTCTGCTAAGCAAAAGTGAACAGGGCCAAACTGGGCTTATTTCGCTGTGAAAGTGACATTTAGGCACGGAGTTGGAAAACCTTGTCTGAACCCCTCCATCCTTCCTGTAGCTGCTCAGACTCTGCTTCTCTGCCCCCAGCCAAGCTTATAGGCCTGCAGAGTGTCTAGTTTTGAAGATACAGACTCTGCTAAGCAAAAGTGAACAGGGCCAAACTGGGCTTATTTCGCTGTGAAAGTGACATTTAGGCACGGAGTTGGAAAACCTTGTCTGAACCCCTCCATCCTTCCTGTAGCTGCTCAGACTCTGCTTCTCTGCCCCCAGCCAAGCTTATAGGCCTGCAGAGTGTCTAGTTTTGAAGATACAGACTCTGCTAAGCAAAAGTGAACAGGGCCAAACTGGGCTTATTTCGCTGTGAAAGTGACATTTAGGCACGGAGTTGGAAAACCTTGTCTGAACCCCTCCATCCTTCCTGTAGCTGCTCAGACTCTGCTTCTCTGCCCCCAGCCAAGCTTATAGGCCTGCAGAGTGTCTAGTTTTGAAGATACAGACTCTGCTAAGCAAAAGTGAACAGGGCCAAACTGGGCTTATTTCGCTGTGAAATTTCGATGTCACTTTCACAGCGAAATAAGCCCAGTTTGGCCCTGTTCACTTTGGCTTAGCAGAGTCTGTATCTTCAAAACTAGACACTCTGCAGGCCTATAAGCTTGGCTGGGGGCAGAGAAGCAGAGTCTGAGCAGCTACAGGAAGGATGGAGGGGTTCAGACAAGGTTTTCCAACTCCGTGCCTAAATGTCACTTTCACAGCGAAATAAGCCCAGTTTGGCCCTGTTCACTTTTGCTTAGCAGAGTCTGTATCTTCAAAACTAGACACTCTGCAGGCCTATAAGCTTGGCTGGGGGCAGAGAAGCAGAGTCTGAGCAGCTACAGGAAGGATGGAGGGGTTCAGACAAGGTTTTCCAACTCCGTGCCTAAATGTCACTTTCACAGCGAAATAAGCCCAGTTTGGCCCTGTTCACTTTTGCTTAGCAGAGTCTGTATCTTCAAAACTAGACACTCTGCAGGCCTATAAGCTTGGCTGGGGGCAGAGAAGCAGAGTCTGAGCAGCTACAGGAAGGATGGAGGGGTTCAGACAAGGTTTTCCAACTCCGTGCCTAAATGTCACTTTCACAGCGAAATAAGCCCAGTTTGGCCCTGTTCACTTTTGCTTAGCAGAGTCTGTATCTTCAAAACTAGACACTCTGCAGGCCTATAAGCTTGGCTGGGGGCAGAGAAGCAGAGTCTGAGCAGCTACAGGAAGGATGGAGGGGTTCAGACAAGGTTTTCCAACTCCGTGCCTAAATGTCACTTTCACAGCGAAATAAGCCCAGTTTGGCCCTGTTCACTTTTGCTTAGCAGAGTCTGTATCTTCAAAACTAGACACTCTGCAGGCCTATAAGCTTGGCTGGGGGCAGAGAAGCAGAGTCTGAGCAGCTACAGGAAGGATGGAGGGGTTCAGACAAGGTTTTCCAACTCCGTGCCTAAATGTCACTTTCACAGCGAAATAAGCCCAGTTTGGCCCTGTTCACTTTTGCTTAGCAGAGTCTGTATCTTCAAAACTAGACACTCTGCAGGCCTATAAGCTTGGCTGGGGGCAGAGAAGCAGAGTCTGAGCAGCTACAGGAAGGATGGAGGGGTTCAGACAAGGTTTTCCAACTCCGTGCCTAAATGTCACTTTCACAGCGAAATAAGCCCAGTTTGGCCCTGTTCACTTTTGCTTAGCAGAGTCTGTATCTTCAAAACTAGACACTCTGCAGGCCTATAAGCTTGGCTGGGGGCAGAGAAGCAGAGTCTGAGCAGCTACAGGAAGGATGGAGGGGTTCAGACAAGGTTTTCCAACTCCGTGCCTAAATGTCACTTTCACAGCGAAATAAGCCCAGTTTGGCCCTGTTCACTTTTGCTTAGCAGAGTCTGTATCTTCAAAACTAGACACTCTGCAGGCCTATAAGCTTGGCTGGGGGCAGAGAAGCAGAGTCTGAGCAGCTACAGGAAGGATGGAGGGGTTCAGACAAGGTTTTCCAACTCCGTGCCTAAATGTCACTTTCACAGCGAAATAAGCCCAGTTTGGCCCTGTTCACTTTTGCTTAGCAGAGTCTGTATCTTCAAAACTAGACACTCTGCAGGCCTATAAGCTTGGCTGGGGGCAGAGAAGCAGAGTCTGAGCAGCTACAGGAAGGATGGAGGGGTTCAGACAAGGTTTTCCAACTCCGTGCCTAAATGTCACTTTCACAGCGAAATAAGCCCAGTTTGGCCCTGTTCACTTTTGCTTAGCAGAGTCTGTATCTTCAAAACTAGACACTCTGCAGGCCTATAAGCTTGGCTGGGGGCAGAGAAGCAGAGTCTGAGCAGCTACAGGAAGGATGGAGGGGTTCAGACAAGGTTTTCCAACTCCGTGCCTAAATGTCACTTTCACAGCGAAATAAGCCCAGTTTGGCCCTGTTCACTTTTGCTTAGCAGAGTCTGTATCTTCAAAACTAGACACTCTGCAGGCCTATAAGCTTGGCTGGGGGCAGAGAAGCAGAGTCTGAGCAGCTACAGGAAGGATGGAGGGGTTCAGACAAGGTTTTCCAACTCCGTGCCTAAATGTCACTTTCACAGCGAAATAAGCCCAGTTTGGCCCTGTTCACTTTTGCTTAGCAGAGTCTGTATCTTCAAAACTAGACACTCTGCAGGCCTATAAGCTTGGCTGGGGGCAGAGAAGCAGAGTCTGAGCAGCTACAGGAAGGATGGAGGGGTTCAGACAAGGTTTTCCAAGTCCGTGCCTAAATGTCACTTTCACAGCGAAATAAGCCCAGTTTGGCCCTGTTCACTTTTGCTTAGCAGAGTCTGTATCTTCAAAACTAGACACTCTGCAGGCCTATATCAGCCCAATATCAATATCAGCCCAATATCAATATCAGCCCAATATCAGCATCAGCCCAATATCAGCATCAGCCCAATATCAGCATCAGCCCAATATCAGCATCAGCCCAATATCAGCATCAGCCCAATATCAGCATCAGCCCAATATCAGCATCAGCCCAATATCAGCATCAGCCCAATATCAGCATCAGCCCAATATCAGCATCAGCCCAATATCAGCATCAGCCCAATATCAGCATCAGCCCAATATCAGCATCAGCCCAATATCAGCATCAGCCCAATATCAGCATCAGCCCAATATCAGCATCAGCCCAATATCAGCATCAGCCCAATATCAGCATCAGCCCAATATCAGCATCAGCCCAATATCAGCATCAGCCCAATATCAGCATCAGCCCAATATCAGCATCAGCCCAATATCAGCATCAGCCCAATATCAGCATCAGCCCAATATCAGCATCAGCCCAATATCAGCATCAGCCCAATATCAGCATCAGCCCAATATCAGCATCAGCCCAATATCAGCATCAGCCCAATATCAGCATCAGCCCAATATCAGCATCAGCCCAATATCAGCATCAGCCCAATATCAGCATCAGCCCAATATCAGCATCAGCCCAATATCAGCATCAGCCCAATATCAGCATCAGCCCAATATCAGCATCAGCCCAATATCAGCATCAGCCCAATATCAGCATCAGCCCAATATCAGCATCAGCCCAATATCAGCATCAGCCCAATATCAGCATCAGCCCAATATCAGCATCAGCCCAATATCAGCATCAGCCCAATATCAGCATCAGCCCAATATCAGCATCAGCCCAATATCAGCATCAGCCCAATATCAGCATCAGCCCAATATCAGCATCAGCCCAATATCAGCATCAGCCCAATATCAGCATCAGCCCAATATCAGCATCAGCCCAATATCAGCATCAGCCCAATATCAGCATCAGCCCAATATCAGCATCAGCCCAATATCAGCATCAGCCCAATATCAGCATCAGCCCAATATCAGCATCAGCCCAATATCAGCATCAGCCCAATATCAGCATCAGCCCAATATCAGCATCAGCCCAATATCAGCATCAGCCCAATATCAGCATCAGCCCAATATCAGCATCAGCCCAATATCAGCATCAGCCCAATATCAGCATCAGCCCAATATCAGCATCAGCCCAATATCAGCATCAGCCCAATATCAGCATCAGCCCAATATCAGCATCAGCCCAATATCAGCATCAGCCCAATATCAGCATCAGCCCAATATCAGCATCAGCCCAATATCAGCATCAGCCCAATATCAGCATCAGCCCAATATCAGCATCAGCCCAATATCAGCATCAGCCCAATATCAGCATCAGCCCAATATCAGCATCAGCCCAATATCAGCATCAGCCCTAGACACTCTGCAGGCCTATAAGCTTGGCTGGGGGCAGAGAAGCAGCCCAATATGATATAATATCAGCTGATGCTGATATTGGGCTGATGCTGATATTGGGCTGATGCTGATATTGGGCTGATGCTGATATTGGGCTGATGCTGATATTGGGCTGATGCTGATATTGGGCTGATGCTGATATTGGGCTGATGCTGATATTGGGCTGATGCTGATATTGGGCTGATGCTGATATTGGGCTGATGCTGATATTGGGCTGATGCTGATATTGGGCTGATGCTGATATTGGGCTGATGCTGATATTGGGCTGATGCTGATATTGGGCTGATGCTGATATTGGGCTGATGCTGATATTGGGCTGATGCTGATATTGGGCTGATGCTGATATTGGGCTGATGCTGATATTGGGCTGATGCTGATATTGGGCTGATGCTGATATTGGGCTGATGCTGATATTGGGCTGATGCTGATATTGGGCTGATGCTGATATTGGGCTGATGCTGATATTGGGCTGATGCTGATATTGGGCTGATGCTGATATTGGGCTGATGCTGATATTGGGCTGATGCTGATATTGGGCTGATGCTGATATTGGGCTGATATTGATATTGGGCTGATATTGATATTGGGCTGATATAGGCCTGCAGAGTGTCTAGTTTTGAAGATACAGACTCTGCTAAGCAAAAGTGAACAGGGCCAAACTGGGCTTATTTCGCTGTGAAAGTGACATTTAGGCACGGACTTGGAAAACCTTGTCTGAACCCCTCCATCCTTCCTGTAGCTGCTCAGACTCTGCTTCTCTGCCCCCAGCCAAGCTTATAGGCCTGCAGAGTGTCTAGTTTTGAAGATACAGACTCTGCTAAGCAAAAGTGAACAGGGCCAAACTGGGCTTATTTCGCTGTGAAAGTGACATTTAGGCACGGAGTTGGAAAACCTTGTCTGAACCCCTCCATCCTTCCTGTAGCTGCTCAGACTCTGCTTCTCTGCCCCCAGCCAAGCTTATAGGCCTGCAGAGTGTCTAGTTTTGAAGATACAGACTCTGCTAAGCAAAAGTGAACAGGGCCAAACTGGGCTTATTTCGCTGTGAAAGTGACATTTAGGCACGGAGTTGGAAAACCTTGTCTGAACCCCTCCATCCTTCCTGTAGCTGCTCAGACTCTGCTTCTCTGCCCCCAGCCAAGCTTATAGGCCTGCAGAGTGTCTAGTTTTGAAGATACAGACTCTGCTAAGCAAAAGTGAACAGGGCCAAACTGGGCTTATTTCGCTGTGAAAGTGACATTTAGGCACGGAGTTGGAAAACCTTGTCTGAACCCCTCCATCCTTCCTGTAGCTGCTCAGACTCTGCTTCTCTGCCCCCAGCCAAGCTTATAGGCCTGCAGAGTGTCTAGTTTTGAAGATACAGACTCTGCTAAGCAAAAGTGAACAGGGCCAAACTGGGCTTATTTCGCTGTGAAAGTGACATTTAGGCACGGAGTTGGAAAACCTTGTCTGAACCCCTCCATCCTTCCTGTAGCTGCTCAGACTCTGCTTCTCTGCCCCCAGCCAAGCTTATAGGCCTGCAGAGTGTCTAGTTTTGAAGATACAGACTCTGCTAAGCAAAAGTGAACAGGGCCAAACTGGGCTTATTTCGCTGTGAAAGTGACATTTAGGCACGGAGTTGGAAAACCTTGTCTGAACCCCTCCATCCTTCCTGTAGCTGCTCAGACTCTGCTTCTCTGCCCCCAGCCAAGCTTATAGGCCTGCAGAGTGTCTAGTTTTGAAGATACAGACTCTGCTAAGCAAAAGTGAACAGGGCCAAACTGGGCTTATTTCGCTGTGAAAGTGACATTTAGGCACGGAGTTGGAAAACCTTGTCTGAACCCCTCCATCCTTCCTGTAGCTGCTCAGACTCTGCTTCTCTGCCCCCAGCCAAGCTTATAGGCCTGCAGAGTGTCTAGTTTTGAAGATACAGACTCTGCTAAGCAAAAGTGAACAGGGCCAAACTGGGCTTATTTCGCTGTGAAAGTGACATTTAGGCACGGAGTTGGAAAACCTTGTCTGAACCCCTCCATCCTTCCTGTAGCTGCTCAGACTCTGCTTCTCTGCCCCCAGCCAAGCTTATAGGCCTGCAGAGTGTCTAGTTTTGAAGATACAGACTCTGCTAAGCAAAAGTGAACAGGGCCAAACTGGGCTTATTTCGCTGTGAAAGTGACATTTAGGCACGGAGTTGGAAAACCTTGTCTGAACCCCTCCATCCTTCCTGTAGCTGCTCAGACTCTGCTTCTCTGCCCCCAGCCAAGCTTATAGGCCTGCAGAGTGTCTAGTTTTGAAGATACAGACTCTGCTAAGCAAAAGTGAACAGGGCCAAACTGGGCTTATTTCGCTGTGAAAGTGACATTTAGGCACGGAGTTGGAAAACCTTGTCTGAACCCCTCCATCCTTCCTGTAGCTGCTCAGACTCTGCTTCTCTGCCCCCAGCCAAGCTTATAGGCCTGCAGAGTGTCTAGTTTTGAAGATACAGACTCTGCTAAGCAAAAGTGAACAGGGCCAAACTGGGCTTATTTCGCTGTGAAAGTGACATTTAGGCACGGAGTTGGAAAACCTTGTCTGAACCCCTCCATCCTTCCTGTAGCTGCTCAGACTCTGCTTCTCTGCCCCCAGCCAAGCTTATAGGCCTGCAGAGTGTCTAGTTTTGAAGATACAGACTCTGCTAAGCAAAAGTGAACAGGGCCAAACTGGGCTTATTTCGCTGTGAAAGTGACATTTAGGCACGGAGTTGGAAAACCTTGTCTGAACCCCTCCATCCTTCCTGTAGCTGCTCAGACTCTGCTTCTCTGCCCCCAGCCAAGCTTATAGGCCTGCAGAGTGTCTAGTTTTGAAGATACAGACTCTGCTAAGCAAAAGTGAACAGGGCCAAACTGGGCTTATTTCGCTGTGAAAGTGACATTTAGGCACGGAGTTGGAAAACCTTGTCTGAACCCCTCCATCCTCCTGTAGCTGCTCAGACTCTGCTTCTCTGCCCCCAGCCAAGCTTATAGGCCTGCAGAGTGTCTAGTTTTGAAGATACAGACTCTGCTAAGCAAAAGTGAACAGGGCCAAACTGGGCTTATTTCGCTGTGAAAGTGACATCGAAATTTCACAGCGAAATAAGCCCAGTTTGGCCCTGTTCACTTTTGCTTAGCAGAGTCTGTATCTTCAAAACTAGACACTCTGCAGGCCTATAAGCTTGGCTGGGGGCAGAGAAGCAGAGTCTGAGCAGCTACAGGAAGGATGGAGGGGTTCAGACAAGGTTTTCCAACTCCGTGCCTAAATGTCACTTTCACAGCGAAATAAGCCCAGTTTGGCCCTGTTCACTTTTGCTTAGCAGAGTCTGTATCTTCAAAACTAGACACTCTGCAGGCCTATAAGCTTGGCTGGGGGCAGAGAAGCAGAGTCTGAGCAGCTACAGGAAGGATGGAGGGGTTCAGACAAGGTTTTCCAACTCCGTGCCTAAATGTCACTTTCACAGCGAAATAAGCCCAGTTTGGCCCTGTTCACTTTTGCTTAGCAGAGTCTGTATCTTCAAAACTAGACACTCTGCAGGCCTATAAGCTTGGCTGGGGGCAGAGAAGCAGAGTCTGAGCAGCTACAGGAAGGATGGAGGGGTTCAGACAAGGTTTTCCAACTCCGTGCCTAAATGTCACTTTCACAGCGAAATAAGCCCAGTTTGGCCCTGTTCACTTTTGCTTAGCAGAGTCTGTATCTTCAAAACTAGACACTCTGCAGGCCTATAAGCTTGGCTGGGGGCAGAGAAGCAGAGTCTGAGCAGCTACAGGAAGGATGGAGGGGTTCAGACAAGGTTTTCCAACTCCGTGCCTAAATGTCACTTTCACAGCGAAATAAGCCCAGTTTGGCCCTGTTCACTTTTGCTTAGCAGAGTCTGTATCTTCAAAACTAGACACTCTGCAGGCCTATAAGCTTGGCTGGGGGCAGAGAAGCAGAGTCTGAGCAGCTACAGGAAGGATGGAGGGGTTCAGACAAGGTTTTCCAACTCCGTGCCTAAATGTCACTTTCACAGCGAAATAAGCCCAGTTTGGCCCTGTTCACTTTTGCTTAGCAGAGTCTGTATCTTCAAAACTAGACACTCTGCAGGCCTATAAGCTTGGCTGGGGGCAGAGAAGCAGAGTCTGAGCAGCTACAGGAAGGATGGAGGGGTTCAGACAAGGTTTTCCAACTCCGTGCCTAAATGTCACTTTCACAGCGAAATAAGCCCAGTTTGGCCCTGTTCACTTTTGCTTAGCAGAGTCTGTATCTTCAAAACTAGACACTCTGCAGGCCTATAAGCTTGGCTGGGGGCAGAGAAGCAGAGTCTGAGCAGCTACAGGAAGGATGGAGGGGTTCAGACAAGGTTTTCCAACTCCGTGCCTAAATGTCACTTTCACAGCGAAATAAGCCCAGTTTGGCCCTGTTCACTTTTGCTTAGCAGAGTCTGTATCTTCAAAACTAGACACTCTGCAGGCCTATAAGCTTGGCTGGGGGCAGAGAAGCAGAGTCTGAGCAGCTACAGGAAGGATGGAGGGGTTCAGACAAGGTTTTCCAACTCCGTGCCTAAATGTCACTTTCACAGCGAAATAAGCCCAGTTTGGCCCTGTTCACTTTTGCTTAGCAGAGTCTGTATCTTCAAAACTAGACACTCTGCAGGCCTATAAGCTTGGCTGGGGGCAGAGAAGCAGAGTCTGAGCAGCTACAGGAAGGATGGAGGGGTTCAGACAAGGTTTTCCAACTCCGTGCCTAAATGTCACTTTCACAGCGAAATAAGCCCAGTTTGGCCCTGTTCACTTTTGCTTAGCAGAGTCTGTATCTTCAAAACTAGACACTCTGCAGGCCTATAAGCTTGGCTGGGGGAGAGAAGCAGAGTCTGAGCAGCTACAGGAAGGATGGAGGGGTTCAGACAAGGTTTCCAATATCAGCATCAGCCCAATATCAGCATCAGCCCAATATCAGCATCAGCCCAATATCAGCATCAGCCCAATATCAGCATCAGCCCAATATCAGCATCAGCCCAATATCAGCATCAGCCCAATATCAGCATCAGCCCAATATCAGCATCAGCCCAATATCAGCATCAGCCCAATATCAGCATCAGCCCAATATCAGCATCAGCCCAATATCAGCATCAGCCCAATATCAGCATCAGCCCAATATCAGCATCAGCCCAATATCAGCATCAGCCCAATATCAGCATCAGCCCAATATCAGCATCAGCCCAATATCAGCATCAGCCCAATATCAGCATCAGCCCAATATCAGCATCAGCCCAATATCAGCATCAGCCCAATATCAGCATCAGCCCAATATCAGCATCAGCCCAATATCAGCATCAGCCCAATATCAGCATCAGCCCAATATCAGCATCAGCCCAATATCAGCATCAGCCCAATATCAGCATCAGCCCAATATCAGCATCAGCCCAATATCAGCATCAGCCCAATATCAGCATCAGCCCAATATCAGCATCAGCCCAATATCAGCATCAGCCCAATATCAGCATCAGCCCAATATCAGCATCAGCCCAATATCAGCATCAGCCCAATATCAGCATCAGCCCAATATCAGCATCAGCCCAATATCAGCATCAGCCCAATATCAGCATCAGCCCAATATCAGCATCAGCCCAATATCAGCATCAGCCCAATATCAGCATCAGCCCAATATCAGCATCAGCCCAATATCAGCATCAGCCCAATATCAGCATCAGCCCAATATCAGCATCAGCCCAATATCAGCATCAGCCCAATATCAGCATCAGCCCAATATCAGCATCAGCCCAATATCAGCATCAGCCCAATATCAGCATCAGCCCAATATCAGCATCAGCCCAATATCAGCATCAGCCCAATATCAGCATCAGCCCAATATCAGCATCAGCCCAATATCAGCATCAGCCCAATATCAGCATCAGCCCAATATCAGCATCAGCCCAATATCAGCATCAGCCCAATATCAGCATCAGCCCAATATCAGCATCAGCCCAATATCAGCATCAGCCCAATATCAGCATCAGCCCAATATCAGCATCAGCCCAATATCAGCATCAGCCCTAGACACTCTGCAGGCCTATAAGCTTGGCTGGGGGCAGAGAAGCAGCCCAATATGATATAATATCAGCTGATGCTGATATTGGGCTGATGCTGATATTGGGCTGATGCTGATATTGGGCTGATGCTGATATTGGGCTGATGCTGATATTGGGCTGATGCTGATATTGGGCTGATGCTGATATTGGGCTGATGCTGATATTGGGCTGATGCTGATATTGGGCTGATGCTGATATTGGGCTGATGCTGATATTGGGCTGATGCTGATATTGGGCTGATGCTGATATTGGGCTGATGCTGATATTGGGCTGATGCTGATATTGGGCTGATGCTGATATTGGGCTGATGCTGATATTGGGCTGATGCTGATATTGGGCTGATGCTGATATTGGGCTGATGCTGATATTGGGCTGATGCTGATATTGGGCTGATGCTGATATTGGGCTGATGCTGATATTGGGCTGATGCTGATATTGGGCTGATGCTGATATTGGGCTGATGCTGATATTGGGCTGATGCTGATATTGGGCTGATGCTGATATTGGGCTGATGCTGATATTGGGCTGATGCTGATATTGGGCTGATGCTGATATTGGGCTGATGCTGATATTGGGCTGATGCTGATATTGGGCTGATGCTGATATTGGGCTGATGCTGATATTGGGCTGATGCTGATATTGGGCTGATGCTGATATTGGGCTGATGCTGATATTGGGCTGATGCTGATATTGGGCTGATGCTGATATTGGGCTGATGCTGATATTGGGCTGATGCTGATATTGGGCTGATGCTGATATTGGGCTGATGCTGATATTGGGCTGATGCTGATATTGGGCTGATGCTGATATTGGGCTGATGCTGATATTGGGCTGATGCTGATATTGGGCTGATGCTGATATTGGGCTGATGCTGATATTGGGCTGATGCTGATATTGGGCTGATGCTGATATTGGGCTGATGCTGATATTGGGCTGATGCTGATATTGGGCTGATGCTGATATTGGGCTGATGCTGATATTGGGCTGATGCTGATATTGGGCTGATGCTGATATTGGGCTGATGCTGATATTGGGCTGGGCAGAGTCTGTATCTTCAAAACTAGACACTCTGCAGGCCTATAAGCTTGGCTGGGGGCAGAGAAGCAGAGTCTGAGCAGCTACAGGAAGGATGGAGGGGTTCAGACAAGGTTTTCCAACTCCGTGCCTAAATGTCACTTTCACAGCGAAATAAGCCCAGTTTGGCCCTGTTCACTTTTGCTTAGCAGAGTCTGTATCTTCAAAACTAGACACTCTGCAGGCCTATAAGCTTGGCTGGGGGCAGAGAAGCAGAGTCTGAGCAGCTACAGGAAGGATGGAGGGGTTCAGACAAGGTTTCCAATATCAGCATCAGCCCAATATCAGCATCAGCCCAATATCAGCATCAGCCCAATATCAGCATCAGCCCAATATCAGCATCAGCCCAATATCAGCATCAGCCCAATATCAGCATCAGCCCAATATCAGCATCAGCCCAATATCAGCATCAGCCCAATATCAGCATCAGCCCAATATCAGCATCAGCCCAATATCAGCATCAGCCCAATATCAGCATCAGCCCAATATCAGCATCAGCCCAATATCAGCATCAGCCCAATATCAGCATCAGCCCAATATCAGCATCAGCCCAATATCAGCATCAGCCCAATATCAGCATCAGCCCAATATCAGCATCAGCCCAATATCAGCATCAGCCCAATATCAGCATCAGCCCAATATCAGCATCAGCCCAATATCAGCATCAGCCCAATATCAGCATCAGCCCAATATCAGCATCAGCCCAATATCAGCATCAGCCCAATATCAGCATCAGCCCAATATCAGCATCAGCCCAATATCAGCATCAGCCCAATATCAGCATCAGCCCAATATCAGCATCAGCCCAATATCAGCATCAGCCCAATATCAGCATCAGCCCAATATCAGCATCAGCCCAATATCAGCATCAGCCCAATATCAGCATCAGCCCAATATCAGCATCAGCCCAATATCAGCATCAGCCCAATATCAGCATCAGCCCAATATCAGCATCAGCCCAATATCAGCATCAGCCCAATATCAGCATCAGCCCAATATCAGCATCAGCCCAATATCAGCATCAGCCCAATATCAGCATCAGCCCAATATCAGCATCAGCCCAATATCAGCATCAGCCCAATATCAGCATCAGCCCAATATCAGCATCAGCCCAATATCAGCATCAGCCCAATATCAGCATCAGCCCAATATCAGCATCAGCCCAATATCAGCATCAGCCCAATATCAGCATCAGCCCAATATCAGCATCAGCCCTAGACACTCTGCAGGCCTATAAGCTTGGCTGGGGGCAGAGAAGCAGCCCAATATGATATAATATCAGCTGATGCTGATATTGGGCTGATGCTGATATTGGGCTGATGCTGATATTGGGCTGATGCTGATATTGGGCTGATGCTGATATTGGGCTGATGCTGATATTGGGCTGATGCTGATATTGGGCTGATGCTGATATTGGGCTGATGCTGATATTGGGCTGATGCTGATATTGGGCTGATGCTGATATTGGGCTGATGCTGATATTGGGCTGATGCTGATATTGGGCTGATGCTGATATTGGGCTGATGCTGATATTGGGCTGATGCTGATATTGGGCTGATGCTGATATTGGGCTGATGCTGATATTGGGCTGATGCTGATATTGGGCTGATGCTGATATTGGGCTGATGCTGATATTGGGCTGATGCTGATATTGGGCTGATGCTGATATTGGGCTGATGCTGATATTGGGCTGATGCTGATATTGGGCTGATGCTGATATTGGGCTGATGCTGATATTGGGCTGATGCTGATATTGGGCTGATGCTGATATTGGGCTGATGCTGATATTGGGCTGATGCTGATATTGGGCTGATGCTGATATTGGGCTGATGCTGATATTGGGCTGATGCTGATATTGGGCTGATGCTGATATTGGGCTGATGCTGATATTGGGCTGATGCTGATATTGGGCTGATGCTGATATTGGGCTGATGCTGATATTGGGCTGATGCTGATATTGGGCTGATGCTGATATTGGGCTGATGCTGATATTGGGCTGATGCTGATATTGGGCTGATGCTGATATTGGGCTGATGCTGATATTGGGCTGATGCTGATATTGGGCTGATGCTGATATTGGGCTGATGCTGATATTGGGCTGATGCTGATATTGGGCTGATGCTGATATTGGGCTGATGCTGATATTGGGCTGATGCTGATATTGGGCTGATGCTGATATTGGGCTGATGCTGATATTGGGCTGATGCTGATATTGGGCTGATGCTGATATTGGGCTGATGCTGATATTGGGCTGATGCTGATATTGGGCTGATGCTGATATTGGGCTGATGCTGATATTGGAAACCTTGTCTGAACCCCTCCATCCTTCCTGTAGCTGCTCAGACTCTGCTTCTCTGCCCCCAGCCAAGCTTATAGGCCTGCAGAGTGTCTAGTTTTGAAGATACAGACTCTGCTTAACCAAAAGTGAACAGGGCCAAACTGGGCTTATTTCGCTGTGAAAGTGACATTTAGGCACGGAGTTGGAAAACCTTGTCTGAACCCCTCCATCCTTCCTGTAGCTGCTCAGACTCTGCTTCTCTGCCCCCAGCCAAGCTTATAGGCCTGCAGAGTGTCTAGTTTTGAAGATACAGACTCTGCTAAGCAAAAGTGAACAGGGCCAAACTGGGCTTATTTCGCTGTGAAAGTGACATTTAGGCACGGAGTTGGAAAACCTTGTCTGAACCCCTCCATCCTTCCTGTAGCTGCTCAGACTCTGCTTCTCTGCCCCCAGCCAAGCTTATAGGCCTGCAGAGTGTCTAGTTTTGAAGATACAGACTCTGCTAAGCAAAAGTGAACAGGGCCAAACTGGGCTTATTTCGCTGTGAAAGTGACATTTAGGCACGGACTTGGAAAACCTTGTCTGAACCCCTCCATCCTTCCTGTAGCTGCTCAGACTCTGCTTCTCTGCCCCCAGCCAAGCTTATAGGCCTGCAGAGTGTCTAGTTTTGAAAATACAGACTCTGCTAAGCAAAAGTGAACAGGGCCAAACTGGGCTTATTTCGCTGTGAAAGTGACATTTAGGCACGGAGTTGGAAAACCTTGTCTGAACCCCTCCATCCTTCCTGTAGCTGCTCAGACTCTGCTTCTCTGCCCCCAGCCAAGCTTATAGGCCTGCAGAGTGTCTAGTTTTGAAGATACAGACTCTGCTAAGCAAAAGTGAACAGGGCCAAACTGGGCTTATTTCGCTGTGAAAGTGACATTTAGGCACGGAGTTGGAAAACCTTGTCTGAACCCCTCCATCCTTCCTGTAGCTGCTCAGACTCTGCTTCTCTGCCCCCAGCCAAGCTTATAGGCCTGCAGAGTGTCTAGTTTTGAAGATACAGACTCTGCTAAGCAAAAGTGAACAGGGCCAAACTGGGCTTATTTCGCTGTGAAAGTGACATTTAGGCACGGAGTTGGAAAACCTTGTCTGAACCCCTCCATCCTTCCTGTAGCTGCTCAGACTCTGCTTCTCTGCCCCCAGCCAAGCTTATAGGCCTGCAGAGTGTCTAGTTTTGAAGATACAGACTCTGCTAAGCAAAAGTGAACAGGGCCAAACTGGGCTTATTTCGCTGTGAAAGTGACATTTAGGCACGGAGTTGGAAAACCTTGTCTGAACCCCTCCATCCTTCCTGTAGCTGCTCAGACTCTGCTTCTCTGCCCCCAGCCAAGCTTATAGGCCTGCAGAGTGTCTAGTTTTGAAGATACAGACTCTGCTAAGCAAAAGTGAACAGGGCCAAACTGGGCTTATTTCGCTGTGAAAGTGACATTTAGGCACGGAGTTGGAAAACCTTGTCTGAACCCCTCCATCCTTCCTGTAGCTGCTCAGACTCTGCTTCTCTGCCCCCAGCCAAGCTTATAGGCCTGCAGAGTGTCTAGTTTTGAAGATACAGACTCTGCTAAGCAAAAGTGAACAGGGCCAAACTGGGCTTATTTCGCTGTGAAAGTGACATTTAGGCACGGAGTTGGAAAACCTTGTCTGAACCCCTCCATCCTTCCTGTAGCTGCTCAGACTCTGCTTCTCTGCCCCCAGCCAAGCTTATAGGCCTGCAGAGTGTCTAGTTTTGAAGATACAGACTCTGCTAAGCAAAAGTGAACAGGGCCAAACTGGGCTTATTTCGCTGTGAAAGTGACATTTAGGCACGGAGTTGGAAAACCTTGTCTGAACCCCTCCATCCTTCCTGTAGCTGCTCAGACTCTGCTTCTCTGCCCCCAGCCAAGCTTATAGGCCTGCAGAGTGTCTAGTTTTGAAGATACAGACTCTGCTAAGCAAAAGTGAACAGGGCCAAACTGGGCTTATTTCGCTGTGAAAGTGACATTTAGGCACGGAGTTGGAAAACCTTGTCTGAACCCCTCCATCCTTCCTGTAGCTGCTCAGACTCTGCTTCTCTGCCCCCAGCCAAGCTTATAGGCCTGCAGAGTGTCTAGTTTTGAAGATACAGACTCTGCTAAGCAAAAGTGAACAGGGCCAAACTGGGCTTATTTCGCTGTGAAAGTGACATTTAGGCACGGAGTTGGAAAACCTTGTCTGAACCCCTCCATCCTTCCTGTAGCTGCTCAGACTCTGCTTCTCTGCCCCCAGCCAAGCTTATAGGCCTGCAGAGTGTCTAGTTTTGAAGATACAGACTCTGCTAAGCAAAAGTGAACAGGGCCAAACTGGGCTTATTTCGCTGTGAAAGTGACATTTAGGCACGGAGTTGGAAAACCTTGTCTGAACCCCTCCATCCTTCCTGTAGCTGCTCAGACTCTGCTTCTCTGCCCCCAGCCAAGCTTATAGGCCTGCAGAGTGTCTAGTTTTGAAGATACAGACTCTGCTAAGCAAAAGTGAACAGGGCCAAACTGGGCTTATTTCGCTGTGAAAGTGACATTTAGGCACGGAGTTGGAAAACCTTGTCTGAACCCCTCCATCCTTCCTGTAGCTGCTCAGACTCTGCTTCTCTGCCCCCAGCCAAGCTTATAGGCCTGCAGAGTGTCTAGTTTTGAAGATACAGACTCTGCTAAGCAAAAGTGAACAGGGCCAAACTGGGCTTATTTCGCTGTGAAAGTGACATTTAGGCACGGAGTTGGAAAACCTTGTCTGAACCCCTCCATCCTTCCTGTAGCTGCTCAGACTCTGCTTCTCTGCCCCCAGCCAAGCTTATAGGCCTGCAGAGTGTATAGTTTTGAAGATACAGACTCTGCTAAGCAAAAGTGAACAGGGCCAAACTGGGCTTATTTCGCTGTGAAAGTGACATTTAGGCACGGAGTTGGAAAACCTTGTCTGAACCCCTCCATCCTTCCTGTAGCTGCTCAGACTCTGCTTCTCTGCCCCCAGCCAAGCTTATAGGCCTGCAGAGTGTCTAGTTTTGAAGATACAGACTCTGCTAAGCAAAAGTGAACAGGGCCAAACTGGGCTTATTTCGCTGTGAAAGTGACATTTAGGCACGGAGTTGGAAAACCTTGTCTGAACCCCTCCATCCTTCCTGTAGCTGCTCAGACTCTGCTTCTCTGCCCCCAGCCAAGCTTATAGGCCTGCAGAGTGTCTAGTTTTGAAGATACAGACTCTGCTAAGCAAAAGTGAACAGGGCCAAACTGGGCTTATTTCGCTGTGAAAGTGACATCGAAATTTCACAGCGAAATAAGCCCAGTTTGGCCCTGTTCACTTTTGCTTAGCAGAGTCTGTATCTTCAAAACTAGACACTCTGCAGGCCTATAAGCTTGGCTGGGGGCAGAGAAGCAGAGTCTGAGCAGCTACAGGAAGGATGGAGGGGTTCAGACAAGGTTTTCCAACTCCGTGCCTAAATGTCACTTTCACAGCGAAATAAGCCCAGTTTGGCCCTGTTCACTTTTGCTTAGCAGAGTCTGTATCTTCAAAACTAGACACTCTGCAGGCCTATAAGCTTGGCTGGGGGCAGAGAAGCAGAGTCTGAGCAGCTACAGGAAGGATGGAGGGGTTCAGACAAGGTTTTCCAACTCCGTGCCTAAATGTCACTTTCACAGCGAAATAAGCCCAGTTTGGCCCTGTTCACTTTTGCTTAGCAGAGTCTGTATCTTCAAAACTAGACACTCTGCAGGCCTATAAGCTTGGCTGGGGGCAGAGAAGCAGAGTCTGAGCAGCTACAGGAAGGATGGAGGGGTTCAGACAAGGTTTTCCAACTCCGTGCCTAAATGTCACTTTCACAGCGAAATAAGCCCAGTTTGGCCCTGTTCACTTTTGCTTAGCAGAGTCTGTATCTTCAAAACTAGACACTCTGCAGGCCTATAAGCTTGGCTGGGGGCAGAGAAGCAGAGTCTGAGCAGCTACAGGAAGGATGGAGGGGTTCAGACAAGGTTTTCCAACTCCGTGCCTAAATGTCACTTTCACAGCGAAATAAGCCCAGTTTGGCCCTGTTCACTTTTGCTTAGCAGAGTCTGTATCTTCAAAACTAGACACTCTGCAGGCCTATAAGCTTGGCTGGGGGCAGAGAAGCAGAGTCTGAGCAGCTACAGGAAGGATGGAGGGGTTCAGACAAGGTTTTCCAACTCCGTGCCTAAATGTCACTTTCACAGCGAAATAAGCCCAGTTTGGCCCTGTTCACTTTTGCTTAGCAGAGTCTGTATCTTCAAAACTAGACACTCTGCAGGCCTATAAGCTTGGCTGGGGGCAGAGAAGCAGAGTCTGAGCAGCTACAGGAAGGATGGAGGGGTTCAGACAAGGTTTTCCAACTCCGTGCCTAAATGTCACTTTCACAGCGAAATAAGCCCAGTTTGGCCCTGTTCACTTTTGCTTAGCAGAGTCTGTATCTTCAAAACTAGACACTCTGCAGGCCTATAAGCTTGGCTGGGGGCAGAGAAGCAGAGTCTGAGCAGCTACAGGAAGGATGGAGGGGTTCAGACAAGGTTTTCCAACTCCGTGCCTAAATGTCACTTTCACAGCGAAATAAGCCCAGTTTGGCCCTGTTCACTTTTGCTTAGCAGAGTCTGTATCTTCAAAACTAGACACTCTGCAGGCCTATAAGCTTGGCTGGGGGCAGAGAAGCAGAGTCTGAGCAGCTACAGGAAGGATGGAGGGGTTCAGACAAGGTTTTCCAACTCCGTGCCTAAATGTCACTTTCACAGCGAAATAAGCCCAGTTTGGCCCTGTTCACTTTTGCTTAGCAGAGTCTGTATCTTCAAAACTAGACACTCTGCAGGCCTATAAGCTTGGCTGGGGGCAGAGAAGCAGAGTCTGAGCAGCTACAGGAAGGATGGAGGGGTTCAGACAAGGTTTTCCAACTCCGTGCCTAAATGTCACTTTCACAGCGAAATAAGCCCAGTTTGGCCCTGTTCACTTTTGCTTAGCAGAGTCTGTATCTTCAAAACTAGACACTCTGCAGGCCTATAAGCTTGGCTGGGGGCAGAGAAGCAGAGTCTGAGCAGCTACAGGAAGGATGGAGGGGTTCAGACAAGGTTTTCCAACTCCGTGCCTAAATGTCACTTTCACAGCGAAATAAGCCCAGTTTGGCCCTGTTCACTTTTGCTTAGCAGAGTCTGTATCTTCAAAACTAGACACTCTGCAGGCCTATAAGCTTGGCTGGGGGCAGAGAAGCAGAGTCTGAGCAGCTACAGGAAGGATGGAGGGGTTCAGACAAGGTTTTCCAACTCCGTGCCTAAATGTCACTTTCACAGCGAAATAAGCCCAGTTTGGCCCTGTTCACTTTTGCTTAGCAGAGTCTGTATCTTCAAAACTAGACACTCTGCAGGCCTATAAGCTTGGCTGGGGGCAGAGAAGCAGAGTCTGAGCAGCTACAGGAAGGATGGAGGGGTTCAGACAAGGTTTTCCAACTCCGTGCCTAAATGTCACTTTCACAGCGAAATAAGCCCAGTTTGGCCCTGTTCACTTTTGCTTAGCAGAGTCTGTATCTTCAAAACTAGACACTCTGCAGGCCTATAAGCTTGGCTGGGGGCAGAGAAGCAGAGTCTGAGCAGCTACAGGAAGGATGGAGGGGTTCAGACAAGGTTTTCCAACTCCGTGCCTAAATGTCACTTTCACAGCGAAATAAGCCCAGTTTGGCCCTGTTCACTTTTGCTTAGCAGAGTCTGTATCTTCAAAACTAGACACTCTGCAGGCCTATAAGCTTGGCTGGGGGCAGAGAAGCAGAGTCTGAGCAGCTACAGGAAGGATGGAGGGGTTCAGACAAGGTTTTCCAACTCCGTGCCTAAATGTCACTTTCACAGCGAAATAAGCCCAGTTTGGCCCTGTTCACTTTTGCTTAGCAGAGTCTGTATCTTCAAAACTAGACACTCTGCAGGCCTATAAGCTTGGCTGGGGGCAGAGAAGCAGAGTCTGAGCAGCTACAGGAAGGATGGAGGGGTTCAGACAAGGTTTTCCAACTCCGTGCCTAAATGTCACTTTCACAGCGAAATAAGCCCAGTTTGGCCCTGTTCACTTTTGCTTAGCAGAGTCTGTATCTTCAAAACTAGACACTCTGCAGGCCTATAAGCTTGGCTGGGGGCAGAGAAGCAGAGTCTGAGCAGCTACAGGAAGGATGGAGGGGTTCAGACAAGGTTTTCCAACTCCGTGCCTAAATGTCACTTTCACAGCGAAATAAGCCCAGTTTGGCCCTGTTCACTTTTGCTTAGCAGAGTCTGTATCTTCAAAACTAGACACTCTGCAGGCCTATAAGCTTGGCTGGGGGCAGAGAAGCAGAGTCTGAGCAGCTACAGGAAGGATGGAGGGGTTCAGACAAGGTTTTCCAACTCCGTGCCTAAATGTCACTTTCACAGCGAAATAAGCCCAGTTTGGCCCTGTTCACTTTTGCTTAGCAGAGTCTGTATCTTCAAAACTAGACACTCTGCAGGCCTATAAGCTTGGCTGGGGGCAGAGAAGCAGAGTCTGAGCAGCTACAGGAAGGATGGAGGGGTTCAGACAAGGTTTTCCAACTCCGTGCCTAAATGTCACTTTCACAGCGAAATAAGCCCAGTTTGGCCCTGTTCACTTTTGCTTAGCAGAGTCTGTATCTTCAAAACTAGACACTCTGCAGGCCTATAAGCTTGGCTGGGGGCAGAGAAGCAGAGTCTGAGCAGCTACAGGAAGGATGGAGGGGTTCAGACAAGGTTTTCCAACTCCGTGCCTAAATGTCACTTTCACAGCGAAATAAGCCCAGTTTGGCCCTGTTCACTTTTGCTTAGCAGAGTCTGTATCTTCAAAACTAGACACTCTGCAGGCCTATAAGCTTGGCTGGGGGCAGAGAAGCAGAGTCTGAGCAGCTACAGGAAGGATGGAGGGGTTCAGACAAGGTTTTCCAACTCCGTGCCTAAATGTCACTTTCACAGCGAAATAAGCCCAGTTTGGCCCTGTTCACTTTTGCTTAGCAGAGTCTGTATCTTCAAAACTAGACACTCTGCAGGCCTATAAGCTTGGCTGGGGGCAGAGAAGCAGAGTCTGAGCAGCTACAGGAAGGATGGAGGGGTTCAGACAAGGTTTTCCAACTCCGTGCCTAAATGTCACTTTCACAGCGAAATAAGCCCAGTTTGGCCCTGTTCACTTTTGCTTAGCAGAGTCTGTATCTTCAAAACTAGACACTCTGCAGGCCTATAAGCTTGGCTGGGGGCAGAGAAGCAGAGTCTGAGCAGCTACAGGAAGGATGGAGGGGTTCAGACAAGGTTTTCCAACTCCGTGCCTAAATGTCACTTTCACAGCGAAATAAGCCCAGTTTGGCCCTGTTCACTTTTGCTTAGCAGAGTCTGTATCTTCAAAACTAGACACTCTGCAGGCCTATAAGCTTGGCTGGGGGCAGAGAAGCAGAGTCTGAGCAGCTACAGGAAGGATGGAGGGGTTCAGACAAGGTTTTCCAACTCCGTGCCTAAATGTCACTTTCACAGCGAAATAAGCCCAGTTTGGCCCTGTTCACTTTTGCTTAGCAGAGTCTGTATCTTCAAAACTAGACACTCTGCAGGCCTATAAGCTTGGCTGGGGGCAGAGAAGCAGAGTCTGAGCAGCTACAGGAAGGATGGAGGGGTTCAGACAAGGTTTTCCAACTCCGTGCCTAAATGTCACTTTCACAGCGAAATAAGCCCAGTTTGGCCCTGTTCACTTTTGCTTAGCAGAGTCTGTATCTTCAAAACTAGACACTCTGCAGGCCTATAAGCTTGGCTGGGGGCAGAGAAGCAGAGTCTGAGCAGCTACAGGAAGGATGGAGGGGTTCAGACAAGGTTTTCCAACTCCGTGCCTAAATGTCACTTTCACAGCGAAATAAGCCCAGTTTGGCCCTGTTCACTTTTGCTTAGCAGAGTCTGTATCTTCAAAACTAGACACTCTGCAGGCCT